>NC_071273.1:4062642-4187642 GCF_023375685.1 Ictalurus furcatus
CAGCCATGTCAGTGAGCAGACAAGAAAGGCATTTGTCAGAGATTCAAACAAGAGACCAAAGGTACAGTGGCTAGGGCTGCACGATTATGGCCAAAATTATAATCAGGATTATATTTGATCAATATTGAGATCACGATTATTTATCACGATTATTCATTGATTTCACGGACAACATATTTTTATTGCACTTTCACATTTAAGTAAACAGACCGCTGCTTTCACCTCCATGTTGTGCTACATTCCTGCTAATGTACAAATCTTTACATCAAATTAGACTGGTCCTTAAAGTGCATCATCTCATAGAAGCAAATTATAAATAAAATTGTACCCAAAATATAGGATAAGAATATAAATAAAATAAAATGCCAGGGATTGGTATAAAAAAAAAATCTAGGGTGCCTACTATATGTATATATGCTGTAGGGTTATCTAAGCAAGTACACATTTCAGCGGTAGTGGAAGGTGGGCATGTCCTATAGGTTATAGGAATGTGTTTTTAGTTCCAGAACCTGTACTTCCGATGGCAACGGTGGACATCAGGAACCCTGAGATCAACAATGGCCGATATAATAACAGTTATCATGTCAACAACAACTTCCACAGCAACTTCAAAAAAGACAAGGGCAAAGGCAAAAACCAAAAGAAGAAAATCACAAAGTCTGAAATTGGCACACCTAGCAACTTCCGGTGAGTCTGTTAATTAATGTTACACTGTTTTTCATACATTAAATGATGTGCATGTGGGGAAACTACAGAAGTTCCTCCCTTTCCCTTTTTTTTTTTTATTAGTAACATTCTACTTTTGGGCTTTTGAGATATATTTTTTCTCCATTGCATTAAATGCTTGCAATTCACACTGATAGATGAGTAAATCCCCATCCCCTATAGTCCCCAGTTTTTTGGAGGATGTCTACCAGATGACGGTATGCATGTTGGACATATAATCGTATAAAAGTCTAATCATTGTGTGTTTTTGGTTTTTTTTGTTTGTTTGTTTTTTCTTTTTCCCCCCTGTCAGGCATGTTGGTCATGTAGGCTGGGATCCTAACACAGGATTTGATGTAAGTACAGGATTTGATCTAAGCAGTTATGAATCCTTGGTCCTCTCATGAGTCTCATTATCAGGATTATATTATGGTATACTTTCTGTAGTAAGCATATTTACTGACTAGGAAGCCATTTAGGAGTTGTCTAAATGTGAAGATCCTAGGTCACACATTAAAAAAAATTAATTTATCTATGTTAATAAAAGATCAGTAGATAAATGAATTTCTAGCATTAGCGTTCATCCTTCCATGGTTTAAACAATACAAAACCTCCTGGTAATGTCTCTTCTGTCTGTACTAGTCTAAAAAACCTGAAATCTAAAAATCTAAAAATTTGTTTTCTAAATCCGTTCCATTAACCACCTATTTTTTTGTGTAGACATGTCTTTAAACAGATTTAAATCCAGTTAGTCAAACTACTTCAGGAGATCTGAGCTACTTTATAATGATGAGTCTTTTTTGGTCACATAATCAGTAGAGCACAGTGAAATTGTTTTCTTCGCATACCCTGGAAGTTACGCATACTGTCAGGAAGTTGGGGTCAGAGCGCAGGGTCAGCCATGATACAGTGCCCCTGAAGCAGAGAGGGTTGCCTTGTTCAAGGGCCCAACAGTGGCAGATTGGAAGTGTTGGGTCTTGAACCCCCGACCTGCCGATCAGTAACCCAGAGCCTTAACCGCTAAGCCAGCACTGCCCCATATTATAGCCAGATATTACACAAGTGTAAATAAACTCTCAATGCCACATTTGACATGCAAAACACCTCCTCAGCACATTACGTCATGGCACAGTCGGCACCTTCTTTTGAGTTAAAGGCATCATAACTTTTGACACAGCAGACAACTTTTCCAAACGAGGAAGGACTCAAGGACGTAGCGGTCAGGTATTAATGTGAGATGCAGCAATCAGATTATAATGTTTGAAATGAGCAGGTGTTATACTCGTACATCACTGAGAGCTGATGTTACCATTACTAATGTGAACCTTACGAGGATAGTATGTTTGGACT
This sequence comes from Ictalurus furcatus, assembly GCF_023375685.1. Taxonomy (NCBI): domain Eukaryota; kingdom Metazoa; phylum Chordata; class Actinopteri; order Siluriformes; family Ictaluridae; genus Ictalurus; species Ictalurus furcatus. The sequence continues at coordinate 4,064,698 of NC_071273.1, forward strand.
TTTATTTTCGCTCTTGCGGTCCTGAAATACGTGATTTTAGTAGCTACAGTATGTTAGTACTAGAGGTAGGAGAATAACAGAGAGGAATAAGGATGGCCTACTTTTTTTTTTTTTTTTTTTTGTCCATATATCCCAGAATTATTTTTGAAACTGGTAAAATGACTTCATATTCCTGACACTATATAATTTAAAAAAGCTAATTGCCCCATCTGTGTAAAAAAAAAAAAACCTGCAATTTGCTGCATTAATATTGATTACTGATGTGAATATCCATTGCACATGGTGCCAAATAATGCAGACTGATAGTTTTCCATTGTTGAGTGTTATAATATCACCCTTTTCCATACCTAATTACCAATTATTTGGTGACTTGTATATTCCCAGGTTAATAATCTAGACCCAGAACTGAAGAAGCTGTTTGACGTGTGCGGTATTTCTGAAGCCCAGCTAAAAGACCAGAAGACATCAAAAGCTATCTATGATTTTATCGAGAAAAAAGGAGGAGTGGAGGCTGTAAAGACTGAGTTCAGAAGACAAGGTAAGGTGTGTGTGTGTGTGTGTGTGTGTGAGTGAGTGCATGCACGTGTGGGGATAGGGGTGACGCACTATATTACACCATACTAGCTTTATTGAGTGTTAGTTGGATTCTTTACCTTCAAGCTGTTAAAATGACGCAGTACAATAAGTTCACTTTGTAAATAAATCAGTGATGCTGCTAAGTAGGGTTTTACCTTAAATGTCCACTTTAATGGTAGGTGATAAAGCCAAAACTTCATCATATATCATGATACCTTTCAGATCTTAAATGCTAACAGTATGTTTTGCAGTGTTTTAACACAAGAGGTGGAGGTTGCTGTTGTAGAAACGCAATATTTCAATATGGTTTCAGTGTGATTATTGTGTGTGCAGACTATATATGTTGCTTAAAATGTTTTGCTTTTATCTCCCTCAAGCCCCTCCCCCTCCTCCTCCACCCTCTCGAGGTGGTCCTCCTCCTCCACCTCCTCTCCAAAGCTCAGGTGGTCCTCCTCCAACCCCATCTCGTGGTCGCGGAGCTCCACCTCCCCCACCTCCCTTCAGAGTTCCCTCTTCTGCTCCTCCTCCTCCTCCTCCTCCTTCCAGACCAGGCATAGGAGCTCCACCTCCTCCTCCAACAAGAGGCCCCCTGCCACCTCCCCCTATGCCTGCCTCTATGAATCCACAGGCCCCACCTCCCCCGCTCTCCACAGGAGGAGTAGCTCCACCTCCTCCACCTCCACCCCCGGGACCACCTCCACTCAATTCTGCTCTCCCAGGTTCGGATTCAGGGGGGAGGTCTGCGCTCCTGGATCAGATCAAAGGCGGAGCAGCGTTGAAGAAAGTCGAACAAGGGGGCAAGAGCGTAACCGATGGCAGTGGTGACGGCGGGCGAGGCTCGCTTTTAGACCAAATTCGACAGGGCATCCAGCTCAAAACAGTGAGTTCATCTTTGATGTGGCTTGACCATCATTTATTTGTGCATCATGAATGTTTTAATTGATATCACAGAGGGGTTTTTTTTTTTTTTTATTAAAGAGTGTCTTTAATGTCAATTTTTTATATATTTAACAATATTTATTTATTATAATTATTATCTCAGTTAAGTATCCTTGAACTCTCCCGCATCCATATAATAATTATGGTTATATAACGGTTATGATTAACACCCTTATGTTTTTAGACCGACTTGGATATGAAAGAAATGTAATAGATCAGGGATGTCAAACTCATTTTAGGTAACGGGCCATGTTACATTACACTTAGTCCAGTGTCGAGTGTGCTAGACCAGAAAAACCAGCTTAGTGACAAATAACACATTAAAAATTCTTCTTAAATATGTTCATTTATCTTAATTTATCTGAAAGTGGATTATACATATGTCACCTACATAATAGCTCATAATATTAAAGTGGGAGATGAATCAATATAGTCTGCAAAATTATTTACAAATAGCAAGGTTTTTTTTTGAAGTGATTGAATAAGTTATTCACCCCCTTAACGAAGAAAACCCCTAAATTATATGTGAAGTTTGTTGCTCTATTTTGCCCCCTAGTGAAACAACAGAGACTTGCACCTTTTTTTTTTTTTTTTTTTTTTTTTTTTTTTTTTTTTTTTAAATCGTTTAATTCGATTTTGGTCCACAGTATGAATTTCATTTATAACATGGATTCTAAATTAATTTGCTGAACTTGATTAGAGCTTTTACTGGTCTTGTCCCAGCCCATATTTTTGACACCCCTAGACTGTTCCTTGGGGGTTTTAATTTTTAATATTCTAGATTTTCTCTGAATCGGAAATGCTGTTCTTGGCAAGTAATGTCTACAAACATAACAGAACTCGCAGCTATTCCTACACTGTTGACTTCCACTGTTGAACAAAGCTGAGGTCTCATCCCTCTGTTTTTTTTTTGTTTGTTTGTTTTTAAACACCTTGTTTGCTCTCTGTACATTAAATGCTTAATTAGACGGACTGAGCGAGCAGCACAGCTCGCATGTATGCTAGTTCAAAATGCAACCGTGAACAGGATTGCCTACATTTTATTTTGGCCATGTTTAGTGTTCGCAAGAGGAAGTGCATTACAAAGAGAAGTAGATATGGCAGAATCGGACTTGTTTAGACAAGGAGCACCTTTTCCAGGCTTCTGCATGCTGCTGTTCAAAAAAATGCAAATACACATTTTCCAATCAAGATTGAATTCTGACTTAAATTATGCATGCAAGTCAGGAAATGGTTGCCATATAATTGGTTTCTTATATGTGCTGATCTTTTTTTTTTTAAATTTTTTTTATTACATCACATTTGTGGAAAATCTAAATTATAATAGAAAATTGAGTTACACATGTAAATATATATATATATATATATATATATATATATATATATATATATATATATATATATATATATATATATATAATATATATATTTTTTTTTTCAAATAAAATATTGCTGTATATGGAAATTATATATTTATAGGTCATTTTCTTTGCATGTAACAGACATGTTCTGCTGGCTGATGGATTAATTCTGACTGCTGTGGTTTTGTAGGTAACGGAAGGTTCAGACCCAGCCCCTGCATCTCCTGCCCCCTCAGCAGGGATTGTGGGAGCTCTGATGGAGGTGATGCAGAAGAGGAGCAAAGCCATCCACTCTTCAGGTGTGTAACACTCACATCTAACCCAGCACTTTGGATCATACACAGACTACTTAGGATGTGTGTAACTTCTGGTGAGGTTTTGATCTTGGTGAGGACCAAGTGTCCCCAAGACATATCCTGGGAACATTTGGATAAGAGTAGGAATTGGATTTGGATAAGGATTGGAATATCTGACAGCTTGGACCTTGTGGGGACATTTGGCATTTTTTTTATTGATTTATTTATTTAAAACAAAATATTTACAACGATTTTAACTGGCTTTTCTAAGTTTTGACTTCTATTTAGATAGGCAGAGAATGAATTAGCTGTATTAATAATCATATCAAGGTCCCTCACAAGGATAGCAAAATAAATGTGTGTGTTTAGGTGTGTCGGTGCCTGTGTGTTGCTGTGTATGGTTTTTGTCTAGTCTCATAAAGCATGTCCCCAATCCGAGTACTAGGTTTATCTGTGATTTTTGCTAGTGTCTTACAGCGAGCTCATTAGCATTTGATCACATTATAACCTAAACATATTTTTCTGCAGACGAAGATGATGATGATGATGAAGATGACTTTGAGGATGAGGAGGAATGGGAGGACTAGCAGCACTTTCTCCCCCCAGTTGATCACGGCATCTGAAAGGAAAACACTAAACTGTTTTCAGTCTCTTACTCCGATTATAATTTAAATCTTTGCTTTTTCTATTAATCTATGTAATACCTCATTTCATCAGGAAAAGGTTTGTCACATTTTACCTTCCAATAGGTTTCTTTATCTTTATCCTCTTCTTCTCAGTGTGCAATTTACATCATGTTTTCTAGACTTGTAGTGTGGAACGGGTTTTTTTTTTCTTCTTCTTCTGATCCATCTTTTTACTGAAGGGAAGTGAAAGGAACAAATTTAATGTTGGCAAATTTTACTGGAAGCGGGAACACTATTTGCATACAGCTTTCTTCTGTACCTCACATTTTCTAAATTCAGATTCTAGCGTGTTGTCATTATTTTCTTAAAATCTTAAAGTTTGAATCGTATATTTTTACATACATTAAAGTCTAAATCTGCTATGTGAATAGAGAATAATATTACAGAGAGATGCAAAAAAAAAAAAAAAAAAAAAAACATGCTTGAAGATTTCTTGCAACATCGGTTGCTATAGCATTGTACTTTTTGGTTGTTGTTTTTTTTGTTTGTTTGTTTGTTTTTAAATCAACCAGAGACCCAGAAATATTTTATTTCTGATATTCTGAGAATTGTTGGTTTATTTTAGTCAACTGTGTTCAAATATTTTTAAATAAATAAATACATAAATAAATGTCAGCTCAGCCTTAAAGCTTTCATGTGTCATGCTAATGACATATATGCTGTGATGCTTTACTAATTCCTCATAGAGATCCCAGCCATTAATCTGACTACAGACTAAATACCTTCTTTTTACTTTTTTTTTTGTCTGAGATTTATGTGTGTATCAGGAAACTGCAAAACATTGGAAGTTGGAAGTGTTGAGATGAGATTTATTAAATTGTACACTCACTCAAATAAATGTCAATATTTACACAGTGTCTGTGATTGCATATCTGATAAAAGAAAACCATTCCTTTTTTTAAAAAATTATTTTTATTTAATGTTTTGGGATAAACACACACCCTCTCCTATTTGTGTAGTTACTTTTGAGGCTGCTCAACCCACTGTGCTTACAGTGCATCCTGAAAGCATTCACAGCGCTTCACTTTTCCTACGTTATGTTACAGCCTTATTCCAAAATGGATTAAATTCATTATTTTCCTCAAAATTCTACAAACAATACCCCATAATGACAACATGGATGAAGTTTGTTTGAAATCTTTGCAAATTTATTAAAAATAAAAAACAAAAAAAGCACATTGACATAAGTATTCACAGCCTTTGCTATGACACTCAAAGTTGAGCTTGATTGGAGTCCACCTGTGGTAAATTCAGTTGATTGGACATGATTTGGAAAGGCACACCTCTGTCCATATAAGGTCCCACAGTTAACAATGCCAGAGCACAATGTCAGAGCACAAACCAAGCCATAAAGTCCAAGGAATTGTCTGGAGACCTCCAAGACAGGATTGTATCGAGGCACAGATCTGGGGAAGGGTACAGAAACATTTCTGCAGCATTGAAGGTCTCAATGAACACAGTGACCTCCATCATCCGTAAATGGAAGTTTGGAACCAGCAGGACTCTTCCTAGAGCTGGCCACCCGGCCAAACTGAGCGATCGGGGGAGAAGGGCCTTAGTCAGGGAGGTGACCAAAAACCTGATGGTCCCTCTGACAGAGCTCCAGTGTGTCTCTGTGGAGAGAGGAGAACCTTCCAGAAGAACAACCATCTCTGCAGAACTCCATCAATCAGGCCTGTATGGTAGAGTGGCCAGACGGAAGCCACTCCTCAGTACAAGGCACATGACAGCCTGCCTGGAGTTTGCCAAAAGGCACCTGAAGGACTCTCAGACCAAGACCAAGGCAAAGATTAACTCTTTGGCCTGAATGGCAAGCATCATGTCTGGAGGAAACCAGGCACCACTTATCACCTGGCCAATACCATCACTACAGTGAAGCATGGTGGTGGCAGCATCATGCTGTGGGGATGTTTTTCAGTGGCAGGAACTGGGAGACTAGTCAGGATCAAGGAAAAGGTGAATGCAGCAATGTACAGAGACATCCTTGATGAAAACCTGCTCCAGAGCACTCTGGACCTCAGACTGGAGCGAAGGTTCATCTTCCAACAGGACAACGACCCTAAGCACACAACCAAGATAACAAAGGAGTGGCTACAGGACAACTCTGTGAATGTCCTTGAGTGGCCCAGCCAGAGCCCAGACTTGAACCCGATTGAACATCTCTGGAGAGATCTGAAAATGGCTGTGCACCGATGCTCCCCACCCAACCTGATGGAGCTTGAGAGGTCCCGCAAAGAAGAATGTGAGAAACTGCCCAAAAATAGGTGTGCCAAGCTTGTAGCATCATTCTCAAAAAGACTTGAGGCTGTAATTGGTGCCAAAGCTGCTTCAACAAAGTATTGAGCAAAGGCTGTGAATACTTATGTACATGTGCTTTTTTTTATTATTATTATTTTTAATAAATTTGCAAAGATTTCAAACAAACTTCTTTCACGTTGTCATTATGGGGTATTGTTTGTAGAATTTTGAGGAAAATAATGAATTTAATCCATTTTGGAATAAGGCTGTAACATAACAAAATGTGGGAAAAGTGAAGCGCTGTGAATACTTTCCGGATGCACTGTATATTCCATAATTAATTCTTGTATCATGTGCATTTTCACTTATAATGCCTAACACATATAAAGGTAATCCTTATTACACTACATGGCCAAAAGTATGTGTACACCTGACCATCAGACTCGGTTGTAGTTCTTCCCTAAACTGTTTCCACAAAGTTGGAAGCACACAGTTGTACTGAACGTCTTTGTATGCTGTAGTTTTACAATTTCGCTTCACTGGAATTAAGAGACCCAAACCTGTACCAACATGACAATGCCCGTGCACACAAAGTGAGCTCCATAAAGACAAAGTGTCTTAAGGTTGGACTGGAAGAACTCTAGTGTCCTGCACAGAGCCCTGACCTAAACCCCACTGAACACCTTTGTGATGAACTGGAACACCGACTGCACCCCAGATTAATGTACACTTATAGCTGAATGAACACACATCCTCACAGCCAAGCTCCAAAATCTAGTGGAGTGGAGGTTATTATAACAGCAAATGGGGGGCCAACACCATATCAATGCCTGTTGTTTTGGCATTGGCATATATGGCCGTGATGGTTAGGTGTCCACATACTTCTGGCCATATAGTGTAGCAGCTCAGCCTTCATCTGGAAGGAGTGATTACGTGGACAATTCTTTGTCAATTAAGCATTAAAACACTGGTTCTACTTTCATGTTTGAATTTTTCCCCTGTTCCAAGTACACATGACTCAGCTCAGCTCAAGTCCAAAAATAGTTATTGTTAAACAGTAAAATGTGTAGTGCAGCTACTGGAGGATTAGGATCGCTGTGAAAACTGCGTACCTCTGAGATGATCCAATATCACATGCTGGAGGTCAGACCAGACTTCAGTCTACTTAACATCAATAGACCCTGATTTTAATAGCTGACACACACACCAGTCATGGGGCATAATTATGTAGTCTACCTTTAGTGTCAGTGTATAATTTGTTTGGTATATGTGTAGCAGTCTTAGAAAACTTGTTTGATGTTGCTGTAGCTGAATTCTGGCAAAAACAGGTTTAACCATGATTGGGTGTTTCTGCCTATAATATACTTATAGACCTCTACCCCAAGAGATGTTAAGTAATTTCACCAAAATGAAGTGGGCATGTTTTTCTTTTAAAATCTTGTCTATGCATGAAAAGATCACAATTTAACAAGCACAGTGATAAAAACAGTCAGTCTGTTTAAAGTTGTGTAAAATCTTGCTAGTAAAGTGTGAGTTTGCTCACATAGTCACGATTTTATCAAGTGGTTTCACTTTGTAATCAGATACAGGATATCAGATTGTCCGTGATGCATCTGCACCATCACATCGTCAAACTAGAGAACAGCACATACACACTTTGTACAAATGGCAGCCCACAAAGTTTTCAAATATTTAAATGGACCAAAAATAATACGGGAAATTTAGCCAACAGAAAATAAGTGACTGAATTAATCGGCAGTTACTGCAGCATCGAAGTCCAGTGATTATACATTTGCATTTCCTATTGTAAATTTATCATTCTTTGATAAAGTGTTATTTATACATAAGCTACATAAGCAAAATAGGTTGTAAATGTAGAGGTACTTTAGCTTTCTAGTTTGTCAGCTAAAGATCTTAGCTCTTAACATTATTAAAGCCTCAGACAGTTAATATAATATAACATAAACGTAAATATAAGGTAAATAATAATAAAAAAAATCAAAACACTGGATTGAGAAATGATTAAGGCCCCTTCAGTTTTTGCACATTTTATTATATTATAGATCTCATGTAAATTGATTAAAGATACTTAAAAAATATATATATATATATATATATATATATATATATATATATATATATATATATATATATATATATATATATATAAATTTTTACACAATATCCCATAATGACAAAACAAAAAAAAGTTTTTGGATTTTTTCCCCAAATGTATTAATCTTTGCCAGGGCCGCCAGAGCAACGGAGCCGAGATAACAGACGGGTCTGACTCAGTTGAATATTTCTAAAATATATCTAAAGCTCTTAATTTTCCCCGGGAGCACAGAAGGCTCGTTCATTGTGAAATTGAAGAAGCTTGAAGTCACCAGGACTCTCCTAAATCTGGCCGTTTGGCCAAACTCAGTAAGAAAGGCCTTGGTCAGGGAGGTGACGAAGAACCCAATGACCACTCTAACAAAACTTTAAAAGTCTTCTGCAGAGATGGGAGAACCTGCCAGAAGGGCAAGCATCTCAGAAATACTCCATCAAGCAGTCTTAATTCTTAAGTCTTACCTTTATGGTAGAGTAGCTCTTAGAAAGCACTCCTGAGTGAAAACACATACAGCTGGCACTCAGAGTACTCTGAATGCAAAACGATTCTCTGGTCTGATGAGACAAAACTGGAACTTTTTGGGTTGAATTCCAAGAGCTGTACTTTACAAGGTGCTGCTCATCAACTGACTAATACCATCCCTACAGTGAAGCATGGTGGTGGCAGCATCATGCTATGGGGGTGCTTCTCAGCAGCAGGGATGGGGAAACTGGTCAGAATTGAGTGAAGGAAGAATGCAGCCAAATATAGAGAGGTCCTTGAAGAAAACCTGCTCCTGAATGCACACAACGCCAGACTGGGGTGAAGGCTTACCTTTCAGCACAACAAAGTGAAGTGATTTGCTCCTCGTATATAAAATAAGGTACATTATTATTGATTAAAATGACTACTGGATGGGCTTCTGAACATTATATTTAGCCAGACGGTTAAGAATAGAAGCTGATATAATTTATTGCACATTGAATTAAATGCAAATTAAATGAAAAAGCAGTTGCTTGTAGACATAAATGTGTTGATGTATTTAAGTTGAGTCAGAATTGATTCTTTAAATTTAATTTTCTCCTTTTAAAATGCTGTACATAATTTTCAGAAATTTATATAGTAGAAAATATGTCAACATTTCATTTCATGTGAAAGGTTTTCCCAGACCTCCACTCATTTCTGTTGGTTCTCTGCTTTTGATATTTGTGATGTCTGGGAGAAAAATAAGCTACCATATGTTTAAGTGTTACATTAAATGTATTTGTATATAATATATAGTATCATCTTTGTAGCATGGACAAATATGTTACCTGTATTATCCTTTGCTGCTAGAGGGATTTAGCAGATAGATCAGATATGAGATTGATATGCTTGTTAATCTTTTAAGTGCCTTGTTTGCTTTGACTGCTTGTTTCCTTTGACCTTTGTCAGCTGTTCCAAAATATCAAAGCCTGAAGTATTTTGAGAAAGACGTTTCTTTTGCAGTCACTTCAGACAAACCAGTGGGACAAAATTGCATGTTCTTCAATTGTTCTCTGACCAAAGAAGATTTGATTCAACAAAATACAAAAGTAACAAGAGCTTCAGGTTTTATTCTGTGAGGACATTATTCTTTGGCCTCAGGAGAGGAACACAGCTGATCGATGAAGTTACCACTGAAACACTTGAACAGCTGAGGAGTGGATTTAGACCCAGGGAGCCTTTCCAAAACACACAAATGCACATGGACAGGATTAGGAGTTACTGTGATTTTATATATATATATATATATATATATATATATATATATATATATATATATATATATATATATATATATCTCATAACACTGTTTAATTTTAGCAGTCATTTGTGGTGTAATTTTAGTCATGGAAGGTGCCATTTTAATCTCCTTTGGGCCACTTGAAATAAAGCACAAGCAACATACAATATTCAAATCAACGTGCTGTTCATTCTTGGGTATAAAATTTACTCTGAACCGTCAATATATTTTATAAAACTGCAGAATATTACATAAAAAAAAAAAAAATTACAGAGAGCCAAGGGACACAAAGTAAACTGACATAATAAATGAAGGTAAAGGTTTAATTTTCCAGATCAAAGCAAATATTTACATTTATACAGAAATTAACCTAAAAAAAGAATAAATCAATACAGAAATATAAATTAAATTGAGAAACTATTGTTTTGTTTTCATCAGTGTACTATAAACACAGGCCTTCATGCAAAACAATTAGACACGGTTACAGTTATTTGTGTGAAAATATGAACAAACTGCAGCTATTTAGTCCCTCCCATTTATAGGTTAGCCTATTGCTTCTCTTATCCAACAATATTTTAATTTAATAATAATAACAACTTAGGATATGTATGAAGTAGACTTCCTGTTAGAACAAAGTGTAGTTCAAAAATTGTACACACTGAGCTGTGAGAGTTGATGACTTAAACTGGCACACTTAAAATGAACTGTTCCAGAGAACACTTGCACTTAAATGGTTCCATTTCCATTCATATTTCTACTGTTGCCACCTTAAATTATGGAAAACCAAATTGAGGAAACAAAATAAAATTCTTCTATGGCATCAACTTTTCTTGTACTTCCCTTTCATTTTTCATGCAATTTCAAATGACATGTCAGCTGAAAATTATACATAAGCTGTTGTTCTGGACATTCATTCATCATTCATCTTCTATTAGCGCTTTAGGGTCAAGATGGATCCAGAGCCTGTCCTTGGAATGCTGGGCGCAAGGCAGGAATGCACCATGGATGGGATGTCAGTCAAACACACACACACATTCACACATAGGGGTAATTTAGCATAGCCATATTGCTATCATGTTTTTTAGGAGGTGGGAGGAAACCAGAGAACCCAAAGGAAACCCACATCAGGAGAACATTCAAAACTTCATACAGACAGAACTTGAAGTGAACAAGATTGCACTGACTATGCAGATTAATTAAAAAGTATTTTGTATGAACATAGCGCTATGGAAAGGATCTTTGGAGATGATGTGTGGCAATGTTCTATTTTCTTTCTTGGTACAAACGCCGCATTACTGAAGATACTGGGGAACATCCACCTGTTTAAAGAAAAGTACAGGTCATTTGGTGTATTTTTCACCTGAGTGCATTTTGAGTGCAATTTGGAGTAAACATTAGATTCGTAATGTAGTTTGCACCTAATTACAATATAACTCAAGTCTATGAAGATCCATTCATTTAATAAATGTGTCTTTATATTAGTTAAAGTAGAAAGATTTGTTTGTTGTTGCCCCTATTGATTATGATATGTCAAATTTTAAGATGCCCTCTGTTAATAGGAAAGACAAGTCTTGTTTATTTAGTCTGGTCATGATGTTGCCCAGCACAGAGAGGTATTTGACTTATCAAGACAGTGTAAATAGAATCTATTTATAGTGGCTGTGAGTGGTAAATCCTGGCATCCTGCTATCTCAGAGTAACATGACAGGGGTATATCGAGCACATGGATTATAGTTTAGTTGTGTTTCCTGTGTATGTTCTAGCAGCACCTACCACAATCCAGAACGTGTCATTATAAAGCGCATGTTAAACTCTAGTGTAACGTCTGGAAAACAGCCTGAAGGAAATCCTAACATTACACCCACAAATACCTACGTGTAATAAGTAGGTGCAAACAAATATGGCAGGAATGATCAGGCACCATTGGAATGCAGATAATCCTGACACTTGTTCTACAGGGAATTATTTTTTTTTGTGGTTGATCAGCTTTCATTTTTCAGATTTCATCTCTCTCTCTTTTTTTTTTTTTTTTACAGAGTATCATGTGTGGCTGCAGAATCTTTTTTTCCTGTTATAGTATTCTTGTATTATGATACTCACCCGTTTGAGGGATTTGATACTGCTTGCTCGAATAGAGGCCATTAGTTCGTCATGGGCCGACCGCATTGGGGTAGAGGGTCTGGAACTGTCTCTGTCTGTGATGGGCCTCAGTGCATTTTTCAGCTCCTTAAGGATGTTTTCGGTCCCGTTTTCCTTGGGAACCCCTTTCTTCCCTTTTTTGGACTTACACTTGCCTTTGCCCCGATCCTGCTGCTTTTTGGCACTTGCTTCTTGAAGTTTGATCACTTCTGCAATCTTTCTGCTTGGACCTCTTTTCTCAGTGATGCTCTGGGATTTGAGGGGAGGTGGTGGAGGAGCTGGTGGAGGAGGAGGAGGTGGTGGTGGAGGTGGGGGCGGTGGTGGAAGACTTGGTTGAGGATTCCTTTTTATTACATCATTACGTGGCAGCTTTGGAGATGACCATGGTGAACTCCGAGGAGACCCATATGGAGAAGAGGTAGGTGTGCTCTTCTGTAGCGCATTTGTGCGTGGGTTAATAGGAGTTGAGGTACCTCCTTGCTGCTGACGCAGTTCTTGCATTCTCTTCTGCCTTTGAAGATCCTGATTACGTGTGAGGATGCCAGTCATGCTCATTCGAGGACCAGGCAGGTCAAACTGATAGCCAAGCTTGAGCAGCGTCTTGTTCTCTCGCAACAGTTTTACCATCTCCATCTCTACCTGACCTCCACAGATATGGCGCTGGTTGTGGAAGCGTAGCTCTGTTAGCGTGTTATTGTGTGTAAGCACTTGCACTAGTGCTAGGATACCCTTTCCTGTGATGAAGTTAGACTCAATGTTTAGTTTAGTAATGTGGAAGTTCTCTTTCAGCATTTTGGCAATTGCAACGGCTACTGGGTCATCAGCGTGAGTGTTCGCCAGACTAAAAGCCCGCACATGCGTGTTGGAGCGCAGGGCTTCTGCGAAGCGGATCAAGTTTTCCTGGGAAATGTTATCAATATTGTTGAGATTGACTTCAGTGGTGTCAGGGTCATCACAGAGGATCTTTTCCAGAGCTTCATCCAGGACAGTGGGGTTTCCTGACAACTGGTTTGGCTCCTGTGGTGAATTTCTCCTCACAGAATCGTCTGGCTTGAGGCTTGAGTGTCCGTTGTACATGTTATGCAGAGGAACACATTTTTCCAGAACACTCTCCTTTTTGAGGTTATTTTCCTGCTTTCTGACGATCTCTTTTTCTTCTTCCTCCTCCACTTCTTCTTCTTCTTCTTCCTCCTCTTCTTCTTCCTCCACCTCCTCCATCTCCTCCTCCTCCTCCTCCTCAGTAATTGGCTCCTCTAATTCACCCTTCTCTTCATTATCGTCTTCATCATCATCTATACAACCATCCTTTTCCTTCTCATCCTCAGCTTCTTTCTCCTCTTCTGATTCCTCGCTATCGCTTTCTGTCATATTTTCTTTTTCATTATTTTCACCAGCCTGGAATCCACAACAAATCTGGAATACACATTTCAAGGTCTGGGCTCAGCGGTTATATTGCATTTTCTGTTTTATCTAACTGTCTGCACTTGAAAGGGTTATAAACATTAAAGTGTACCTATCATAGTGTTCAAGCAGCATTTCAGCATTATAGTGTTCAGATAATAGTTAGAAAATAAGTACATTATTCTAGCTATTATGCTATTCTAACTTTTCATTATAAATATAATAAACATATATTTAAAAATGGTACAACTCAATATTCCTTTTGGCATGTACATGAAATTCAATCTATTTAACAAATGATCACAGTTAATATAGTTGTTCTTTTCTGAGTTACTGACCTGGGGGCTTGAAGACCCCATCCTTTCATTTTCAAGAATCTGCCGTGTCTCTTTCTCCCAGTATTTTAGGAGAGCCTCTCGGCTAAATGTGCCTGTGGGGGTTTTAACTGTCTGGTCCCTCTGCCTTAGTCCAATGGGGACTTTATCATCTGGCTCAATATCGGTCAGCTCCTTTTCCAGTTCCTGGAGCTCTTCAGCTGTCAGTGAGGCAAGCAGCTCATCCTCATCCAAGTCCTCGTACTTGCTCAGCTCTCGGCGATAGCCAAAGGTACTCATGGCCTTCTGTGAGGTAAATACCACAGTGCAAACCTGTCCTTTCAGTTGAGATTGTAGTGTTAACGATCACAAGCTTAAAGGTGACGGATATCAGAAGGCACTGCTGGAGCAGATGGAGGAGCTTTAAGAACTTGATCAGAGGGGTACATAACAAAGCCCTGGTCTGTGATGCTGTAGCTATTTTTGGAGGGGGGAGTCAACCAGATAGATACACAAAAAGAATGTGAGCTCAGTCAGTGGCTGTACTGAGGCCTTGTCAGCCGATCCTTGCAGCATTGTTCATGCCCAAAATAAGCCCAACTCTGTAATGAGGAAAGAGTGCAGAAATAAGCACTGAGCCCTTGTGAGTTGTGCTTTCATGTTATAGTGCAGCAAATACTTACCACATTAAATATGCAAATGTTTACCTGTGTTTATGTTTGACTTGCTCATCTAGAAGGCCAGTTTATATTACATTACATCTAAACTTCCACATCCCTTAATTATACCACAGACACTCATTTCTTTACATTTCTGTCTTGTTTTCTTGATACTGTTGCCCACTGTTTTACTGCAATATTCTTTTTTTTTTTTTTTTTTTAAAGAATTGTGAAACTGGCTATGAAACTATGCAATATTTCTGGATAATTTCAGAAACTGATGTAATGATTTAAGAAGCTTCTGATTGGCCAGTTGTTATAAATAGGAGTTAAGCTAAGACCTCAGAAAAAAAGACTAATGGACCTCCACAAGTCTGGTTTGTCTTTATGAAAATTCGAAACAACTGAAACATCTGTACAAACAACTGTATACAAATATAAAAATCTTAGAGCCAGACAGACACTGCATAGTTCAGGAAAGAGGCACAAATTAACCATATCTGCACTATATATGGAAGAAGAAGAACACCAAACCCAACTGTGAAGCATGGGAGTGTCAGCATCATGTTGTGAGGTGTTTTGCTGGTAAAAGAGATTGGTGCACTTCAGAAAATACATAGTATCATGTGGAAGGAGGATTATCTAGAAATACTGAAGGAACATCAGCCAGAAAATTAAAATGTGGTCACAGGACAATATTCTTAAAGATGCCTCCAAAGTTGTACCCAACATGGCTTCAAGACAACAAAGCCCTGAGATGAATCCCATAGAAAATTCGTGGACTGATCTGAAAAAGCATTTCTGAGCAAGGAGGCCCACAAACCTTACTGTGTAACACCAGTTCTGTCAGGAGGATTGAGCAAAGAATTCCAGCAAAGTATTGTTAGAAGCTTGTCGGAGGATGCAATAAGAGTCTGATTCAAGTTCAAGCAATTAAAAGGCAACGTCACCAAATACTGAAATATTCAATCCACTGAATATCTGATAAAGTAAATAAAACCTGAAATAAATCTGTCTCTTAGTTATTATTGTGAAATGAGCTCTTTATCAGTCCCTCCAGAATTTCATGATTTTGCGGATTACAGCAATTAAAAATTACAACGGATTACAGCAACATAAAAATCAAGCAAACTCGACAATATTCAGAGGAGCTTGCGATTTTTCGAAATTACCACAGATTTTCAGGAGAATTGGGCCAAGACACGTCATGTGATCAAAGTGCATTCAGCCAAAGCCCTCTTTGATTCATGTGCATCAAACATGAGTACAGCAGAAAGGTCTCATTTACCAACAAACATCACCACGAAAGACCTTGCAAAACAATTTGGTGCAATTGTGATTTCACCAATTGAAGTAGTTTTCTGCAAAAAATGCACAAAAACTCTGCAAGTTGCATCACAATTAATTTTTTTTAATGCTGCAGCAAAATAAAGCATTACAAACAAACAAACAAACCAACAAAAAAACTCCACAGAATCCTGTATAGACTGTCTTATGGAAATAAAGAAAATAAACTAATTGAGTTAACATAGGAAAGGTATAGTACCATGAAAAAAGAGTTTAAATATCTTTATGCTATGGTGTATATAAACTTTCATATCAATGACAACACAGCACTGTTCAACTTTAACCAAGTTCTGTTTTTAATACGTGAGTATACATGAGTATTAGTATCAGAAGGAAGCTAATATCATACATTCTACTATCATATATTCTTTATACCAATTCAAATTTTCATTCTTCCATACAAGTCATACTCCTTGTAGATCAGATAGTTCTTTAGAGCAGGGGGGAAAGAAAGCTCGCTCATAAATCTGGGATTGTTCAGTCTTCTCAGGGTTATCCTCTTCCTTATAACCAGCCTGCATAGGTGTTGCAGATAGCGTGGGTTTCCTAAATTCACATCAAGAAGGGACAGATGTTCATCATATGTTTACCATACACTTTTATGCCAAATAACTACAATGAAATAGAACACATATAGTATTATGGCTTACTGAGAATGTCACAGATCTCAGGCCACTCCTTTTGCATCTCTAAGATCTTCTGCAGTTTGGGGCAGATGGGAACGTCTATCACATAATCCAGCAGAGTGCGTACAAGCCGTCCTACCAGGTGCTTCAGCCATCTCACACTGACGAAATCACAAAACTAACAGACACAGAACATGTAGCATATTAGATTTGTACACTCAGCTTGAGCCAGTTACTGCTGTTACTGGTAAAGTGTTCAGGTTTATACTGAAACATCTTAGCAACAAGCACTAAGTTGTAAAGATTGTATTGTTGTTTTTTTTTTAAATAGATTTGCAGACTGTGTTTTTATGGATTTGCATTTTTGTGACCCTTCTATGGAATATGACGAAAATTTCTGGGAAACTGTTCTTATTCACTGTTCTGTGGTTCTCACAGCCATGTGGGGGAAAAAATACACCCCATGGAAATTGTTAGATTTTTTGACATATTAAGACAAAACATTTGATCATCTTTGAAACAGTGCCTATTAATAAAGTTGATGTGCTTGAACAAAACCAAGGTAAAATAGTTTTTTCAATAATTTGTATAACAGAAATATAAATAGATGTGATATTCTTCTGTAGAAAAAGTAAGTACACCCTTGGCCTCAGAAGCTAGTATTACCCCCTTTAGCAAAAATAACTTCTTGTAGACGTTTTGCATAATTGTCCACCAGTCTCTGACATCAGCTTGATGGAATTTTTGACTACTCTTCCATGCAATATTCTTTCAGTTGGAAGATGTTTGAGGGTTTTTTTTTTGCATGTTCTGCCAATTTCAAATCCCCCCACAACATTTCAATGGGATTCAAACCAGGGCTTTGACTAGGCCATTCCATAACTTTCCATTTCTTCTTTTTGAGTCATTCCTTGGTGGATTTGTTAGCATGCTATAATTATCCTGTTGAAAGGTCCACTTTCAGTTCAACTTCAACTTTCAGGCCTGACATTATCTTCACACACTCTTTGATATGATGCAGAATTCATAGTTGAATCAGTGAATGCAGTCCTTGAGGCAGTGAAGCAACCCCCCAACCATAACATTTCCACCATGGTGCTTCACAGTTGGTATGAGGTGCTTCTTCTGAAAAGCTGTCTTTGGTCAGTGCCAAACATGTCTACTGTTACTGTTAACTTTATCTTTGATTCGTCTGTCCAGAGCACATTATTCCAAAAGGCCTGGTCTTTGCCTATATGCTCATTGGAAAACTATAATCTTGCAAAGGCTTTTTTTTCCTGGCACACCTCCCATGCAGGTCAAATTTATGCAATCTCTTTCTGATTGTAGAAGCGTGCACTTTGACACCAACAGTTGCAAGGCTTACTAGCAGATCCTGTGATGAAATTTTGGGGATCTTGGAGACTCCTTTTTACATTTTACATTTACATTTATGGCATTTGGCAGACTCCCTTATCCAGAGTGACTTACATTTATCTCATTTTTACAACTGAGCAATTGAGGGTTAAGGGCCTTGCCCAAGAGTGTGGTAGCTTGGCAGTGCTGGGGCTTGAATTCCTGACCTTCTGATCAGTAACCCAGAGCCTTTAACCAATTAACCACCACTGCCCACACGACAGTGTGCATCAGACGGTCTGCTGTTGGGCTGAATTTGCTGGGACGACCAGTCCTGGACAAATTGGCAGTCGTTTGAAATCTGTGCCATTTGTAGATTATTTTCCTTATTTTCAAATAATTTGGAAATCTTTTAAAATCTGTTGCCAGACTCATAAACATCCACAACCTTTTTTTCTGAAGGCTTACAGAACTCTTTAGAGCTTGGCATGATGACACATACCTCAATAGCATAGGGAACACCAGACACTATATATGAGAAGGGTATATGTAAGACCGGTTCCACCTGCACTCCCTAAGCAGGTTCTAATCAATGGCACCCAATCTTGAACATCTGATTCTAATTTTATGGATTTGAAGGTGTGATAAATGTAGGGGTATACTTACTTTTTCCATGTGATTGATCTGTTTTTTTTTTTTTGTGCTAATTTCAATTGTGAAAAATATATATTATATTTATAAATACATAAATATATATAAATATAAAATATTTCAAAGACAATCAAATGTTTGCTTGTCCAGCTATGTAAAAAAAAAATGATGATTTCCATGGGGTGTACTTATTTTTTCACAAAACTGTATACTTTTGCTGTTAAATCCATATAACATTTATGCTGACTGATCTACATTAAGCCTTTTTTGAATAACAGCACATTTGTAAAACTGCACAACATGCAGACTAATAGATATTTTGAGACAGATCAAGACTGAATTCAAACCAAAAACCAAAAATATTATCATCATTAAGCCAGCCTGGCCTGCCTTAAACTGGCCCAGAAAAAGGACTTCCATGGATTCCATTTTTTAATCTTTGATCAGTTAGTGTTCACTGTGTTGGAAAACCTACTCTCATAAGCAAACTACACAAGAAAATATATCAAATAATATAGTGTTACTTTATAATTGCAGCTACAGACAAATCCAAAACACAGACATCTTTAGCTGGAGGAGAACCTGAACTCACTGTCACTTTGTTGAAGTAGCTGCTAGTGTCATCGCTCGTTGTGTAGCTTTGTGTACAAATGCAGAAGTTGTGGTCACATTGAAAGCAGCTTTCAACACGATAGCCGTTGTTCAGTAATAAACGCACCATTATTTCGTCATGAAGACAGTATTGTAGAGCTGTGGGGAACACTGTGTCACTGATAGCTGTGAAGAAGCAGTTCACATTAGCGCCGTGGGCCAGCAACAGTCGCACAAGCTCATAGTGACTGGCCCTAACTGCTACAAGGAGGCAGACCAGAGGGTCAAGATCAGGCTTTGCCCCGGCCTCCAACAGCATTTCAGCACATGTGACATCACCATTACACACTGCAAAATACAGCGCTGTCCTCCTCATGTCATTATAGTTGTTGGAAATGTGGTCAGCCAGAAGAGAGTTGACATCAAAGCCCTTCTTGATAAGTAAATTCAGGCAGGAAGCGTGGCCTCCATCGGCAGCAGAGTGTACCGGACTCATCCCAGACTGGTGTATGGCCCTCTTAGTTGTGATAGGGATCAATGTTTTCAGAGCGCTATTGATTTAAAGAGATAGATGCGATGAAAGAATGCTGAGGAACAACTTTCATGTCTATATCTGTAGCCTCAATTTCTAAAGGGTTTTTCAATAATTTTGCCGCATGTTTATGAAAAAATATAATGATTATATAATGATTAGTGGAAAGGTAATAGTTGTCCCTATAGTTCTCCAATTGTCCCTCCAATTTGTTCAAACTTATATAATCATTTTGTCCATTCATTCCTTCCATCTCCTGAAAGATGGCAATAACGCTGAAGTTTGCTGTCTGGCTAATCAGTGCATATAATGTAATAGAAATATATTTCATTAACTAAAATTTAATTACATTTTTACTAAAATACAACAATAAAATTCATTTTAGTCTTAAGGGACTTAAAGGACTGCAGGACGAAATCAAAGACAACTGGCAAATTTAGCACTGACTAACATCATCTGGTGTTTAATTTTGGCAAAGAAAAAGCATGGTTTGAGAATATGCCTTTATCTTTTTCTAATCACACTCTCTGTCCCCTTAGATGTTTTACAAACATATACCAGATCCATATAAAACAGCAACTCAAATAATTAAAACATAAGTGTAGACAGAGTTGCCAGGTTTCACCAAAATTTCCATTCCAGCTACTAAAAAAATACACAAAAAGACCTAAAACTATCCCAAAAAGCTTGGGCATTGGAAAAGAGAGACACGTTCGTCTACTTTTTCTCAGGTCAGTTGTTTGCAAACACATTTCTGATTTTCATTGGCTACAAAACACCTTTTTAATATTGCCTGGTATGCACAATATCCATTCCACAATCCCTCTTTGCCTCTCCAAATCTTCGCAATATATCTTACAGCAGAAATTGTTCTGTGCATCATAGATACACTGTCTGCACTGACACTTCATTTTTGTTGGCCATGGCCTATGTTTTTGGAAATTGGTTAAATTTAATTTGATTATTTGCTTTTAAAACAAGATATTGGCGGTTGCTAACCTCACTAAACTAACCTCACCAAAAACGACTTGCTTTTCTTTCTTACAACTTTATTCCAAAACTTGTCAATTTGTCATAAAAACTGTGACCTGGAACTCCTGACTGTTGCTCATCACTGTGTTGTATACCACAGGACATGTGTTTACTAACAGCTGTTATTAACTAGGGAGATGCTTTTGTGCTATAGGCTCACAGGTAATGGCCTTCATATGCGGCACGATGAATGGGAAGCTGAAAGGCGACACTGGCCACATTAGGATTTGCACCGTGACGAAGGAGCAAAAGGATGGAGTCAAGGTTTCCTGAGCCTGCTGCGTCATATAACACCGTGTCTCCATTGGTGGCCTGTGCAGCAACATCTCCCCCTAGTGGAGAAGAAAAGCATGATAGCAAAAGCAGCTTGCTCAAGATCATCGATCAGGGTCTGGTTCTTTGTAAACTGCTTAACAAATCCAGGATAAAATGATGCATGGCAGATTTACTAGTCATCACTCTTCCATTTGGATTAATTTGATTCTTCAAAACTGAGCGCCTTAGTACTGCCAGATTGAGGTGTTTGAGATGACCAGTTAGACTCATAACCATAATTAACTTGTCAATGATTAGCTAATTGCCATTTAGAGGCCAATTTAAGTGAGACATGTACACGGTTTGATTTTTTTTTTTCTTGTCTAAGAAGTTGTGTCTATGATTTAATTAGTAGTAGTTTAATAAGTAGTAGTGGTGGTGGTGGTAGTAGTAGTAGTGGTAGTAGTAGTAGTAGTGGTGGTGGTGGTGGTGGTAGAAGTGGTAGTAGTAGTAGTAGTGGTGGTGGTGGTGGTAGAAGTGGTAGTAGTGGTAGTAGTAGTTGTAGTAGTAGTAATGGTGGTGGTGGTAGTAGTAGTAGTAGTAGTATTGGTGGTGGTGGTGGTAGAAGTGGTAGTAGTGGTAGTAGTAGTAGTCATTGTAGTAGTAGTAGTAGTAGTAGTAGCGGTAGTAGTAGTAGTAGTAGTCGTGTAATTATTATAATATATATTACATATTTTGTTATTTATTAAATATCACTATATATCATTGCCATTGTAAAAATAAAATTATTCTGATTTGACTATATATATATATATATATATATATATATATAAATATATATATATATATATATATATATATATATATATATATATATATATATATATATTATCTTAATTAGTAAGAACTTTTATCCTCTTACTTGTGACACTCAGTCTTTGTTTAAAACCACATTCATGCTCCATCTTACCATTTTGAATGAGGATTTCCAAGATGTCAGTGTGGCCAAACTCAGCGGCGATTCCCAGTGGTGTGACACCGTGGCCGTCTCGAGCTGTGACCTTCCCGCCATGCCTCAGTAGCAACATCAGGATGTCAGCACAGCCCACCTTGGCTGCCTCGTGAATGGCCATCCACTTTTTCAGACACACCTGCTCCACAAACGCACCGCCTGATATCAGTGCCAGTACCATGTTATAGGAGCCAACCCTGACTGCTGTAGAAGGAGAAAGAATACATGAAGGCTCATGAATATAAAATAATTATTTATTAATAATATTTTTTTAAATAACATTATACTTGTTTCTTTTATCATTGATTAATATTTATACACACTACAAGTCTTATATAATTGTATAAACACTGTTTTTTAATTTGTGTTTTGTGTCCATAAATTCTATGCTCTGTTTTGTAGTTATTTATGATACTTTTATGCTTTATGATTTATATACTTTATGATAGTTCTTTAAATAATTAAATATATAAGGTATATTTTCTGATATTCATTCAACATAGTCCTGGGGGTAAACACTGAAGAACGAACATTAAGAGTCCCGTCTCTGGAAATGTTAGGACAAAGCTGGAACTTAAATTTATTCTCAGAGAAGCATGGCATATTTATATAAATAAAACATTACGTGCTACTTGGAATCATTACCTAGCAGAAGTGGGGACTCGTTTTTGCTGTTCGTGTTGTGTGGGGAGGCACCGTGCTGCAGGAGCAGCTTCACATTCTCCACATGTCCAGCCTGGGCAGCAAGAGTCAGCGCCGTCTCACCGTCAGCTGTAACCTCCTCCATGCACAACTCATGGGATGCTGATCAAACAAATAAAAGCACACATAGCCCATTCATAACTGCTGCCAGTAGATTCGTCTCTGCAATAATTGACAAACATCATTTGAACCAGCAAACAAGTCTAGTTGGCTTCCTTGCAAGTGCAACTGCACATCTTTCCCCACAATTTTATCTTGTATGTTGTAACAGTAACTGCATGGATGCGCCACTGTGGCACAAGAATTTCATTGTGTCTTGGGTATTCTGGATACAATCAAGTAAACATACTTACAACCAAATCTAATGGGATGAACTATCTTCCCTTGAAACCATGGTGGATCATGCAAGACAATAAGGCACCCATATACATCTGACTAAATTACACATAAAAACAGTGCCAACATAACTTTTATAGTTGCTAGGTACTATAATCACAGGCCTTATGTCTTTGTGAAATAAATTAGAAAAATGTTCAGGTCTCAACATGAATTTGACTAAAACAGCAGCGTTATGGTTAAGCAGTCAGAAAAGGAACACACTTTTATTACAACGAAATTACTGAATTTTACAATTGTTATGTGGATAAAACTTTTTATATATCTATGGAAAAAAGGGGGCTGCATGTGCAGAAATATTTTACAAGAAATCTTGAGGTTTCTTACACAAGGAGCTTACCTAATTTTTATATACTTAATAAACATACACTTACCACTACAGAAGATTAATACATATCTAGTAATGAAAAACAAGACATGGTACAATGTAGGAATTGTAAAAAAAAAAATAGTAGATGTGTTACAGGAAAGGAATTTCATTTCATTTATGCAGTTAACTCAAAAGTATGGGCCAGACCAAACCGGTATTAGTGCACTATTGTATCAAGGATTTCTCTCTGCTATATAATTAAAATAGAAAGTGAAATTAACTGCAAATGCCACTTATACAACTGTAAGTGTAAGTGTACAGATGTCAAGAATGTTCACAATGCACCTGAACCTGCAACGATGACGCTGATGTACCAGAATAGTGCCAGCAAAGAATATATATATATATATATATATATATATATATATATATATATATATATATATATATATATACAGTATGTCATGTATGCTCAAGTATCATTCCAGTTTTTGGTCACCAGGTAGTCTTGGGAAATATTTTTTTCAGTTTAAGATTAATCACAATGTATTACCTAAAAATGATCTTTTGCTTTTAAATAAATAAATAAATAAATAAATAAATACCCTGAACTGTCCCTGAACTGTCCCTGGTGCCTGTATGTAACACAAACTGTTATAGCTAGGAGTGTTTATTTGTTTGACTACTGTGCAATAGCACAGTAATTTTTGGAGAACTTTCTTAACAGGCTAGATAGCTTTGGGATTCATTCTCACTTTCTCTTTTGCAAACCTTGTATGGATATGAATCCCATAGGGCAAACTCATATGAATACCTGAAATATTTATTTATCAATTCTTCAAGAGTAACAAGAGTACACCTGACTTTGAAACCTTTTACAAGAAACTTTTTTTTTTTCTTGAAAAATACTGTACATTGCCAGGAATGGTCCAGCAAAACAGTACACAAAGTCTAAAAACAAATGGAAGCCAATTTTCACAGACTGATTTTTCTTTTGACTGACAGCTCTTTTGAGTGCTGTTGTCAGTCATCCTATGGGATTAGACAATATAACATCCAATTGTTACATTGGACATTTCTAAGACCTTTACCTAGTGTTTTAACCAATATCTATCATGTGTTGTGCCTGCACTACTTGTATTACCTGTATTACTTGAGTAAAATGCAATGAGTGGAATGATTGTAATCTTTAACTACTGTATTCTTCACTCACCGAGTAGAACAGCATCCAGAATCTCTGTGTTTGGCTGCACTGAGGCTCTGTGAAAGGGAAGCCAACCTCTACTGTCCGTCTCTGCAAATGCGCTTCTTTTCCCATGCATTGCCCGCAACGTGGCCAAGTCACCTGGAGCAGATAAACAGCATTTTAAAGAGTTGTTTGTCCTCTGTATACTGTATATTTGCTGTCTGCTTTTAAATATTCTTTTTTTCTTATGAGCTTTGCTATGAATAAGTGATGTCCAATTAAATATTATACATATAGGCCTACATACTGTACACATATATCAGGGCCAAATCTTGCCAGGCTCAATGTCTACAAAACCAAAGATAACATACACTTTGAATGAAAATACACTGTAATGATAATCATTTTTTTTAAGATAATATGTTCACATTATTATTCATAAAATGTGTAATTAGCATATACGTGATAGAGATAACAGAAATGGGCTGTACCTTGGTCTATAGCTGATAAAATTTTCAGATTTTCCTCGCTCGCCGTTTCCAATGTACTTGAGAGATTTAAAACATTTTTTTTTTTAAAAAGTGGAGCGGTTAGTTTGAAACATGCAAAGAAATATTAAGCATTTGATTATTTCACACACCTCCATTTTGTATAGAAGGGTAAAGTGCTGTCCTGAAGGCTTCTTTGGATGGCTAAATCAATAAGCTGTGCTTCTTCTTCGTCCAGTTGCTCTGCCATTTTAACAACAACCAACCACACATGTATACAAACATCAGCTCCAAACGCCGGTGATATGAAAGTCGGACTGAATTCCTCCTGTACGATGTAATGTAATGAGATACACTTCATGCAGTTACAAAACAGCGGTTTATAATTAGACTTGACCCCTGTTCCACCAACCAAGAGTATATAGCTCGAGACCAAGCTTTAAAATAAGCTTCACTGTGTGTCACTGTGTGAAGGAACTGTGTTTTAAGAAACAGATATTATGTTAATCCGTTTGAGTAGAATGTTTAATGTCTGAATGAAAGTGTACATTGCTTATATGTTTGGGAATCTTATGTAAAAGCATTTGAGCTTGTATATATGTATATTTACATGTGTATTCTTTATCTACTCTGAACTTACATTGTCTATCTGTGGAATTGTGAATACTGGTCCAATCACTTCTTGTATGTTGATGTGTCAAGGTAATTTCAGTTCAAGAATCTTTATGAGAGCCCCTAGTGGCCAAAAGTTTGTGGACACCCGAACATCACACAAATGTGTGCTTGTTGAACATCTCATTGCAGATGTATTCCCCATTTGCTGTTATACTAACTTCTGCTCTTCTGGGAAGGCTTTCCACAAGATTCTGGAGTGTGGCTGTTTGTGTTCATTCAGCTACAAGAGCATTAGTGAGGTCAAGCACTGATGTTGGGTAAGGAGGTCTGGGGTGCAGTCGGTGTTCCAGTTCATCCCAAAGGTATTCAGTGGGGTTGAGGTCAGGGCTCTGTGCATGAGTTGGAGTTTTCCACTCCAACCTTAACACACCATGTCTTTATAGTGCTCACTTTGAGCACACAGTTGTGCTGGATCAGGTTTGTGCCTCTAAGGTCCAGTGAAGGGAATTGTAAAGTTACAGCATACAAAGACATTCTATACAATTTTGTGCTTATAACTGTTGTGACAAAATCAGAGATTTTTTTGGTTTGTGCAGTGTGTTCGTATGATTGTAGGGATTGATTGTGTTATTGTTGTTGTGTTATGCTGCTACTGAAAGAAATAACTAATAAAATATTCTTACATTTAAGTGACAGCTTTTTTACTGTGATTTTTACTGATTATATTTCATTTTAGTAAAGATTGTTTATGAATGTAGAAAATGGAAAACACTGTAATTGTTGTTATTGCTGTAAGACATTATGGAATGTTACTCAGTGCAATATCGTATACTGAATGTGGTCTTTGGACTAGATCTGAAGTCCTGCTTTTGATATTTGAGATGATTTATCATTAACATCTATCTGACCAATATGAGAGGGAGAGAGAGGAAGAAAGGACAGAGAGAGAGAGAGAGAGAGAGAGAGAGAGAGAGAGAGAGAACGAATGAATCAATCAATAATAACCACAAACAGGTATCAGGTTTTTGTCTAATTCCCCATCACTCTGTTCCATTGCAGCCTCCCTCTAAAGACAGATTTATTTATTAATCTGATTAAAATCATAATTGCACAGTGTTCTGTTGATGTAGTGATGCAGGCGCACGCTCCTGACAGGGGGAGACATTTAACTGCAGGAGATACAAAACAACACAACACACGATGGCCCATAGCCCTGAGTTAAACTTCATTTATTATTATTATTATTATTATTATTATTATTATTATTATTATTCCTCATTCGATTTTGCTGCCTGAACACAGGTTTCTGAATATTTGAAAACTGAATTATTGAATCTAAATTTGTGAAAAATCTATTAAATATATGAATATAAATACCTGATGTTCTTTTCTCTATCTCTGAACACTTGAATTTCAAGGAGGTTAATTCTAAATAAACAAACAAATAAATACAGATTACTTAATAAATAAATATAGATAATTCTGGTTTTCAACCCAGAAATATATATATATATATAAATTCAATGTTCTTTAATTTTGAATATTAAGAATTCAGTAGCTTTTAAAGGTCAAATCTTCATGTAAATTCTTTTTTTTCTATGAAAATAAAAAGTACAGCACACACCGGGCTGCAGAGAGCGCTGTAGAGTCATGCTACGACGTCATCTTTCGGCGACGGAAAGGAGTGTAGACGGCTGGTAGATATGGCTGGTGTGATTAAAAAGGTACGTGTGGAGGTCATTTAATAATTTGTATAACGTGTCGTAACGTAGAATTATGGATGCAGCTTTTGTACAGGGTGTTCGTGTTTTGTCCTTATTTCCGCAGGACTATTGGTGTGGCGTGTTAGATAAATAACAGAGCTGCAGTGTAATAAAACGCCAGAGAACTCCATGTTAGTATTAGTTAAAGAAAGAACAACAAACCAATAAACCAGTGACTGCAGTTTCATAAACTAAGTAGACTGTGCAATGTCGGGACAAATATTAGTTTGGACAAGCATGGAGGAAATGAATAGTGTGGTACTACGCGCGAGAGAGTTTAAATTCAATCTGAATTCATTTCCATGGATTCCTTAAGAGCTTAGCTTCATGTAGGTCATGTGAAATTAATTACATTATATGCTGAGGATGTAAACTGCTTTAGAATATAAACTACTTTTGTATAGTGATCAGAGCTTTAAAATTCTCACAGTTCCAGGAATGTTGTTTTATATTTTTATGAGCTGCAGTGTGCTCATTGTGTTCTTGCATTTTGTTCCCATCCCCTGTCCTATCCTGTCCTACACATTGTAGTGTTTTCCCTGCTCTCAGCACACCTGATTCAAATAATCAGATGATTGACAGCCTTTCCTGAGTTGAAGTGGATGTGTCAGAGCAGCGAAAACTCTAAAATGTGCAGGACGGGGGACTTGCGGTGTAGATGAGGACGGGGGACTTGCGGTGTAGATGAGGACGGGGGACTTGCGGTGTAGATGAGGACGGGGGACTTGCGGTGTAGATGAGGACGGGGGACTTGCGGTGTCGATCAGGACGGGGGACTTGCCGTGTCGATCAGGACGGGGGACTTGCCGTGTCGATCAGGACGGGGGACTTGCCGTGTCGATCAGGACGGGGGACGGGGGTCGTAACCAAGAAAGTTTTGTGCTTTCCCAGTGTTATAAAACGTAAAGCACAGAGGCTTATGTGCCGACACACTAATCGGTACAGGGGTGTGTGTTCAAGCAGTTTGTGTTCTGTTCAGTGGATTAATGATGGAAGTTACAGCACACTGGTGTGTATGGACCAGGCAGCAGGGGTGCAAGTACAGCTTGTCACCCACAGGGAGACAGTAGATTGTGTACTTTGTGAACAGAGTGCAATATACTGAAGAACTGTGCTGGAAAAATTTAGGCTGTGATTTGTGGTGACGGCTTTTCCCTTACAGTAGCATAACAAGGGAATATTTTTTTGTATGTTATAATTGTCCAAAAGAATGTATTTAAATGTTATGTAACTGAAGAAGGTGATTATGACTTATTGGGAATGAGTATAATGTGTTTAAAAAAAAAAAAAAAAGCATTACTAATAATGTCAGAAGATACTTAAACCGTAAAGCCACAATGTAATTTTCTTTCCTGCTTGAAAAAAAACATAACTATTGAGTCAGTAAACAAAGCAAGTGGCAGCCTTTGTGTGAAAGACGGCAATATTTATAGGAAGAAAGATTCAGGACTGATTGAGTTTTGGCTATTTTTCTTGCTAAAAGGCATTTTTTAACCAGGTTGAAGGTTGTGGATTATCCTCTTTATTGAGTTGTAAAATCGTGTCGCTAGAGAACTCAAGATGGCCGGCTACCAACTAACAGGAGGTGCTTATGTGTTTCTCTGTATATTTGATTATATCAGAGAACACTATCCAGTCTGTGCATAACTCATTTGAAAGGCTGGAGTACGAAATAAGTAATTACATTCATGAGAAGTGCACAGACTTGATAGTTTTGTTCTCTAAGCTGTACTTTAGCTATTTACCCGCAGTTAGTGGTGATGAGCAGAGCCATCTCACGATGCAGAGAGACATGAGGCAAGACAGCAGCACCATGAGAGATTCGGCTCTTTTACCTGGTAGTCAGGAACTATGACCGTTCCATTGATGTGCACAATAAAGATTTTTATTCTTGTACAGTAATGTTTCTGTAATTCTCAGGAAACGGCAACATTTCCTGAACACCTGGCCCACATCCAAAGCCACACATACTGTAGTAAACAGTTGACCGTACATTATTGGTGTGATTTTTACTCTATGAATGTGTGCACTTGCAGCTGTGAGGTTAATCTGTGCAGTAGAGAACAAGTCATGCTACAAAATCTTCCTCTGCAAGTAACTCACAATAGCATTTTTCTACCAGACTGAAGGAAATTCCAACATCTTATGTGTTGTAGCTTTAAGAGATGGAGGAATTATTGCATAAAGTCTCTGTCTGGCCTTTAGATTTTTAGTGTTTAAGAGGAATTAAACAAAGTTTAGTCTTTCATTGGTACATTTATTAAAATTAACAGGAAATATCATAGATTTTTGGTGTTTCTTTTGTAGCTTGTGGATATTCCTAGTAAAGCACTCAAAATAAATGTATGAGAAACTCTTCAATAAGAAAAAAAGGAAGGTCTGTTTCCTTTGAATAATGATTTTAAATTGGATAGCCATAGACTTGTTTATTTGCTTGGTAATCAGGTGTCATCATATGGATCTGGGTTGTAATTCATGTTTAGCAAGATGAATTGTGTCCACAAGGGGGCACTGTCAGCAGTTAAGTAGCGTTGGTGTTTTTCAATTAAAGGGATGCTCCGATCGATCGTCAGCCAATCAGTATCAGCCGACAATCACATTCTATGACTCCATCAATAGTTTCTAAATTTGGCCGATCTCACGAACCGATCGCAATCTGATGATGTTAAACTTTAGCGCTGCAGTTGTCATCACCAGTGTGGAATTATTACAATGAGAAATGCACCATTTGTGGTGTATTTTTAAGGGCTTATTAAAATGTTAATTGTAAATTGAATATTTGTTGTGCTTATTTATTTGATTCTCAATTAAAGTAACAGTCTACAACATTACTGTAAATATTATAACCAAAGCAACATCTGTAGTATTAATTTATCTGGGGGGGACGGGGACGTGTATGGAACGTTCGCATCCTGCTCCTGAGTATGTGCAAATTTATGCATATGAAGACTAATTAATGTAAAGCCCTGAGTGATCAACTAAAGATCATATAATTTGCATGGAGTACTGTACTGTTACATATGGATTATACTAAGAGTTTAAATAGCTTATTTGTTTACATTTACAGCATTTAGTTGTACAGCATGTGTCTCCAGAATACAGATGTTTATTTAATGACAGATCTGTAGTATCAGGGGGACTTTAATAACAATGAGTTTTTAAAAACTTCTTGATTCAAGCATTTTAGGCAAGACAGCTGTCGTTGCCTCATGAACTAATTAACTCTTAATAAAAGTTTTTAATAATTTAAAATGCCTTCTCACCTCGTACGTACTTTTTTTTGTAATCACCCATCTGATGATTAACAGCGTTTGTTTTTTTTTTGTTACAGAAGTGTGACTGTGATTGGTATTTAATATAGTGTTAATTGTTCATTTGTTTCAGACCACAGGCTTGGTGGGCCTCGCTGTTTCCCTGAACCCACATGAGGTAAAGTCCCTGCTTTTTAATAAACTACGTTAATGCATAGTGAAAACAATATGACAGCTATGTAGTTATAATAGTAGTAAGGAAGGCAAGTCAGGATGGCTTTTGATTAAACAACATAGATTTCTCAAGTGTAAAATGTAGTAAATGAGGGCATACATCCATTCACCATATGCCAGGTAGCAAATATAGATATGCAACCGTTGAATGGTGCCATTTCTCTGCCCCAAGCGTCTTAGGATTTTGTACACCAAGATTTTGGGCTGCGTCCAAGCCATGCCTCAGGATGCTGCCTACAGGAAGTACACTGAGCAGCTAATAACCGAGCGACTCAACCATGTCAAATCGGTAAGTAACTGTCTCTCCTTTTTAGATAATTGATTTGTAATAATTTATAATTGATGATAATCAATTTATGCCTCGACTCAATATCATCAGTTGCCTTTTACATTGATGCATCAATCCAAATCCTCCAGTCGTTATTGTTACCAACCAGTAGTTAAAGACTGAATATGAACCGAGTCTTATGAACTGTAATACACTGGGGGAAATAAGTATTGGACGCGTCAACATTTTTTCAGTAAATATATTTCCAATGATGTTATTCATATGAAAATATTTCACCAGACATCAGTATTAACTCAAGAAATCTGGAAATATAAGAATTCACAACATTAAAGTCCATAAATAAAGTTATGTGTAACAAAGTGGAAAAAAAGTATTGAACACATTAAGAAAAAGCAGTTCTCCAAAGCAAGGTAAGGCAAGGAACCAGCTGAAATCCATAAGTAATTATACCTCCTATCTGTGCAAATTAATTTCAGCTGGGTTAGTAAATTGATGGTCTATTAAAAGGCTTTTCGTTACCAAGGTGTCAGACAAGAAACATCTCATGATGGGGAAAAAGCAAAGAGCTCTCCCAAGACCTTCACAACCTTATTGTTGCGAAACATATTGATGGAATCGGATACAGATATATTTCAAAACTTCTGAATCCTCCAGTGAGCACCATTGGGGTCATTATCCACAAGTGGAAGCAACATCACTCTGTCATCAACCGGTCACGCACAGGAGCTCCTCACAAGATTTCTGACCAGGGAGTCAGAAGAATAGTCAGAAGAGTAGCCCAAGAGCCAAGGACCACTCGGAAAGAGCTCCAGAAACACTTGGAGGCAGCAGGTGCCATCGTCACAGAGAAAACAATAGGCAATGCACTCCACTGCTCACGCTCACCCACAAGACTCCATTACTAAAGAAAAGGCATGT
Organism: Ictalurus furcatus; assembly: GCF_023375685.1. NCBI lineage: Eukaryota > Metazoa > Chordata > Actinopteri > Siluriformes > Ictaluridae > Ictalurus > Ictalurus furcatus. The sequence goes on from NC_071273.1 coordinate 4,096,697, forward strand.
CGAAGCTCGTTTAAAGTTTGCTACAACTCATTTGGACAAGCCTATGAAATACTGGGAGAGTGTAGTCTGGTCAGACGAGAGCAAAATGTAACTTTTTGGCTGTCATACTACACACCATGTTTGGAGAAGAAATGGCACTGCACATCACCCTAAAATCACTATACCAACAGTGAAGTTTGGAGGTGAAGCATCATGGTGTGGGGCTGTTTTTCATCACATGGTCCTGGCAGACTTCATATAATTGAAGGAACGATGAATGGAGCCCCTTACCGGGAGATTCTTGAGAAGAATCTGCTGCCATCCACCAGGATGATGAAGATGAGACGTGGGTGGAGCTTCCAGCAGGACAACGATCCAAAGCATACAGCAAAGGAAACTCTAAATTGGTTTCAGAGAAAAAAAATGAAGGTGTTAGAACGGCCCAGTCAATCACCTGACTCGAATCCAACTGAACAAGATTTAAAGACAATATGTTTAGAAGAACGGGTCAAAATCACACCTGATACTGCGGCCCATTAATTTCTTCATACAGGAAGTGTCTTGAAGCTGTCATTACAAACAAATGCTTCTCCACTAGGTATTAAATAAATTTCATTTAGCGTGTTCAATACTTTTTTCCCCCATGTCATTCCACCTTATTACACATAACTTTATTTATGGACTTTAATGTTGTGAATTCTTTATATTTCCAGATTTCTTGAGTTAATACTGATTTCTGGTGAAATTTTCATGTGAATAGCCTCAATGGAAATATATTTACTGAAAAAAATGTTGACGCATTCAACACTTATTTCACCCCGGTATCTTTGAGATCAGTGGCGTGTGGATTCTTACAGTATGATGTTCTCTAAAGGAACCTGATGTAGGGAAGCTTGAAAAGAAAATTAACTGTGGCCAGATTGAAGAGGTCATCGCACAAGTGAGTACAAAACTGATGCACTGACACTGAACAAAGCCATGTTTATGCTAAAAAAAAAAAAAGCCTGTAGACCATTTAAAGCTTTTCTGTTTATCATATCTAGGGGTGATTACTTTGCTTTCAAGGCCACAATTTTGCTTAAACTCCTACACACTACACTTCTCTTTCTCTCTCAAATGAGCAGCAGAGCAGGAGAGAGGATAATACATAATCTAGATATAACTACATGACCGCACATACCGTCTCTGTAAATATCCGTGCATATGCGTAAAGGTTGCTGTAGGTTACGGCTTTCATCATTTGGTATTGCAAAAATAAACTACAAAAGAAAAAAACAGCATCACAATCAATTAATATCTATAATATACTGTAATAAACATATGCAGTATATGTCATTAAGAATTATTTCATGTTCTCAGTCCAGTTAAAAATGAGAATGGAAAATATTTGGTTTAGCTTCTAAAAAAATGAATAAATATGACAAATTTAATAGAGGAAAAAATTTAACATTTGGACTATTGTCATTTAGCTTTTACATTTTGCCATTTTCTGGAAAGCTCTAAAAATCATGGATCACTTATGTATGTATACTCTATGTAGCGATCTTGAAATAAAAACATTGTAATTTGTTAAATGAATTATAAATGACACAAATTCCCTGATAAAATTTTCAGGATACCAATTTCAGTTCTTTTCTCAATTATATCAATGTGCATATACTGTACTAAATGGCCGAACGTTCGTGGATACCTGACCATCACATTCGTATGTGCTTGTTGAACATCCCATTCCAGATTGATCTGTTATAATGAGTTTCACTCTTCAGGGAAGGCTTTCCACTAGATTTTGGAGCGTGACTGTGGGGATTTGTGATCATTCAGCTACAAGAGTATTAGTGAGATCAGGTACTGAGGAGGTCTGGGGTGCAGTCGGTGTTCCAGTTCATCCCAAAGGTGTTGAGGGGTTGAGGTCAAGGCTCTGTGCAGGACAATCGAGTTCTTCCTCACCAACCTTCACACACCATGTCTTCATATAGCTCGCTTTGTGCACAGGGACATTGTGATGCTGGAACAGGTTTGGGCCTCTTAGTTCCAATGAAGGGAAATTTTAATGTTACAGCATACAAAGATATTCTGTACAATAGTGTGCTTCTAACTTTGTGGCAACTGTTTGGAGTAGAACCACATATGGGTGTGATGGTCAGGTGTTCACAAACTTTTGTCCGTATATGTATATACTTTTTTATAATTACATACCGACTCCAAACAGTAGCCACATGAATAAGATGAAAATCTCACAACATTGCGTAGTTGCAGTGTGTAAAAATGTATAATATTTTGTAGGCGGAGTCCGAGCTGACGTTATCCAGAAAGATGGCAGAATGGAAACCATGGGAACCACTGATCGAAGAAGCCCCTGCAAACCAGTGGAAGTGGCCAGTCTAAACTCACCTTGTGGATTTATTCATACTAGCCATACCATTTGAGGTTTCACTGGGCTTTTTGCTGATTTCACATTTATTTATGTTTAATAATGATCAATAAATCTCTTACATAATGTGTCCACTGGGTGAAACTGTTGTAAGCTCATTATTGGTGATGTAGAGTTGAGGTGCTGCAGCTCTCCTGGTACAGATGTATATTTTAGAAACATAATCCACATGTAGAGAGCTGTATAAAAAAAGTTTTTGGCACAAAAAGGACACAAAGAACCGCTTCTGTAAGTCATTTTTTTATATAAAACCAACTAAATCAACAAACCCCCAGTAGAGTACAAACAGAATAAGTTTACCTCATTTTATTTTGAGGGGAAAGTGGAATGTTCGTTAATACCAGGTCCTCTGTTTTTCTAATTTACATGTTAAGATGTGACAATTACACTGAGATTCTTACACTGAGTTTAGAGGTTGTAGTGTTTCTTCCTGTCTCACTTAAAGAAGTACACAGCATAGTCACTTAATCAGCAGTTAGACACTCATAAACGCAATAACAAACTTACAGGCATTGTTCACAGACATTAATTGTTGCTTTACATCTACATAAATTCATGCACCAAAATAACGAAACACAGACAAGGAATAAAACAGCACGGTCACTTAACTGTATACACATATGTCCTAAATAATAATAATAATCATAATAATTAAAAAAAAACATGGTTAAACTTTTATGTCAAACAAAAGTAGTAAAATAGAAAATTTATTTATACAAATAGGGTTTGGTCTGTTGATGTGATCAGTGTGTAGTCATATATCTGAAATGTTTCTTTGTGTAACAATGTATTTGAGCTACATTTGTCTATAAAATCTGTGTATATCTGTTTATTTATAAATATTACCTCTTAACTCAACTAAATACACATCACTAGCAATGCGGCAGTCAACATTCTGAAAAGAGTAGAAATTTTGGCATTAGTTCCAACAATAACATATCAAATCGCTTTATAAAGTACACGTTTTACAAAAAGGCACGATTATAGACCAAATCACATCCTGTACCAGAATGTCCCATACAGAGACTTTTGACGGTTGGGGGATGTAAAGCCAAATGGCCATGTTCTAGCCTCGATGTAAACAAAGGCAAATTATGTAATCTCTTTAGATTTGAAAACCTCAAAACATATGACTTATTTACATTACATAAGAGACTCGAGACTTTCTGAGCCAGCCGGGATGTTGCCATTGTTCTCTGTGGAATGAAGTGTTTTCTCATCTTCCTTGGTGCTCACCAAGCTTAATATAGCTTTGTAAAGAAACTGATAGTGCTCCTGGGAAAACAGAGAGGAGCAACTTTAATGTCTTACATTTTAAATCACTCCTTTACGTATACATTATTTCTTGTGTTATAAGGACCAAGCCCACTGAGACTGAGATCTCAACAGGATTCTGTAAATATACAGACTCCTGTATAAAGTGGAAATATTAAAAATAAATGGGCAGGTAAGTTTGAATGAAGGGTTCTCACAATATCAGTGAATACTCCTGGTCTCATCAGGTTGGTCATCCTTGCTGTCAGATAGACATCCACTATGTTCTCCTCCTCTAACTGATTAATCAGGGTGATCAGGGAACACAGGATCCCAGCACTGGAGCCTCCATACCTGCACAAATAATAATAATTATAATAATAAGTAGGAATTCTTAAATTTAGACGTTTAGGAATTTTTTCTTAAATTCCTGAAAATGCCTGGAAAACCCATAGAGATGAACAGCAGCAAGTCACCAGCTAACTATGGGGTAGTAATGCTAACAAGGGGAAACTTACTTGAGGCTAGGAAAAAAAGAGGTTGGTGGATTCTTTTGCACACACTTGCTTTGCTTCCACACTCAAAGTTCACTGCTTTTTCAACTGTATCTTGCTTATTCACAAAAATGTTCCACTGTCCTGCTCAGAATTCTTATTCAATAGATTTATTACACCATCATATTGAACAATGTACGTTGTATAACATACCAAAAATCATTATAGATGGTCCATATTATTTTTGGTATTGTGCCACCTGTAACACCTACCCATCATGGACCACAATAGTGCCCTCTCGATTTGCACTCTCCTCCCTGATGATGTTAATGAGCTCGAAGGCATTACTGATGGGTCTGTCTGGATTGGGCCAATGTGGAGCCTGGTAGCAGCGAACCTCCAGCACATAGTCGTCCTGACGTTCAGTGACACAGACAGAAATAACCAAAATGAGTATAGAAGAGAACAAACTCGTAGTGTATAGTACCTTGAAATTTCCCACATTTTGTAGTGTTACAACCTGGAACTGAAAATGGACTTGTGATTATATGTCATGAATCTACACAAAATAGCCCATAATAGCAAAAAAATATTTACCACATAAAAGTTGAAATTGCATGAGAATTCACCCCTGCTGCTATGAAACCCTACATTATTTCTGCTAAAGCCGGTTGTTAGCAGAAGACATAATTGGTTGAATGAACAAAATGTCAAAGTGTCACATGATCTCAATATACTGTAAACACACCTGTTCCCAGAAGGCCCCATTGTTTGTTAGAGAACATACCTAAACAAAGAGCATCATGATGATCAGGGAGCTATCAAAACAAGTCTGGGGAAAAGTCCTGGAAAATTATCAATCGAGGTTTGGGTATTAAAAAAATATCCCAAACTTCAAACATCCCAAAGATCACCACTTGATCCATTGGCATTCACCAAAAGTCTGGGGAAGGAGGGCATTAGTCAGAGACACAACCAAGAGCCCAAGGGTAACTAACTGAAGGAGCACGAGAGATCCACAACTCAGACTGAAGAAGCTGTTCACAGGACAACCATGGCCAGGCACTTTACAAACTCGGGCTTTATGGAAGAGGAGAGGAGAAAAGAAAACCATTATTGAAAAAAGGCATATGGAATCCCATTTGGAGTTTGTCCAAAGGCATGTTGGATAATCAGCAAAGATATGGGGAAAAGGTATAAAACTGGTCTGATGAGACCAAAACATTTTGTCAATGGCACAAAGAACAATGAGAGCAACATCCACACATTGAAGCATTGTGGTGGGAGCATCGTTTTTACCGTATACTTTTCACCAATCACAACTGGGAAACTAGTCAGAGTTGAGGGCAAGAAGGATGGAGCCAAATAGAGGTAGAAGAAAACCTGTTCCAGTCTGCACTGTAATGGACACTTGAGACTGGGGCAGTGGTTCAACTTCCAACAGGACAACCTTAACTATACTTCCAATGCTACTCTGGAGTGATTGACTTGAAAGTCAAAGCCCAGACCTCAATCCAAATGCTGTTTACTGTTTACCAGCACTCTCCATCCAGTCTGACTGGTCTTGAGAAGTTTTGCCAATAAGAATAGTAAAAAATATCAGAATCCAGATGTGAAAAGCTGATAAGGGACATATCCTATAGGACCTGCATCTGTAATTGCAGCCAAACGTGGTTCTGTAAGTACTAATCCAGTATTGGTGCTTTTTTTGTTTTCTTTAAATAACCTTTGTGTTACAAAAGAATATTGTGTACCTTCGAATGTTAGACATATTGTATATCAAATATTAAAAAACCCAATTAAGTCAATTTTAATCCCAGGGTATAACACTACAACATGTAGAAAAGTTAAAAGGGGAGAGAATACTTGATAAAATAAAATGTTTATTAGCATTTTTCGTTATTAAAAAAAAGCCAGTTCTTTTTAGTGACTTATATGTATGTCGTCATCAACAGATGGCATCTGAATAAGTTTAAGTTTACGGTATCTCAATAGGTTTTCTTACTTTTAAGGCTTCCAATATAAAGTCATGTACCACCAGAGACTCTTCATAAGACAGACAAATCTGATCCTCTCCTGCCAGTGTCACTGTAAAGGTCTCACAGCTGATTGGCTGCTCTTTAGTGGGCCAGTAAACACAGTCTTCCTCCTCGCTCTGTAAATAAACAAGTTATATCAATGCTATAGAAAAGTACAACCTAAGATTGTTTGTGTGTGTGTGTGTGTGTGTGTGTGTGTGTGTGTGCGCGTGCATGTGTACACGCAATGACTGACCAGGCTCTGCGTATCGGGCAGAGAAATGATGATCTGAGCATTATGGTCCCAGATCATCCTCCAAAAGTCTTGTATAGTGTTGGCCAGGGGTTTCTGGGTGATGATGAATTCACAGCTTTGATGGTAACCCTGCAAACAGAACACACTCTACAACTGTCAATCACGATAATCTTAAGAATCTCACTACAGTGAAAGAGTCATGTGGAAACAGTTCTCACCATGATGTAAGAAGCATTAATGTAGTCTGAAGAATCTGCCACAGTTGAAGACAGACTTACTCTGGATCTTTCCACTGCACACAGAGATCAATATTAAAACCAATAATATACTGTTCTTGAGCAGTATGTGGACTTAAAAACACACAAAAGACACAAAGTTCTACTCGTACATTCTGGACATCAGGGGCAGCTTCCTTTGGAACTAGTGGAGTTTTTTGACATGCTCTTTTCCATTGCCAGATACAAATAACAAAGTCTTAACCTTGTGACAATGACCTCATGTGGGTAGCCCATTTGCTGAATTGTTACAGCAGGCTCAGTGGCTCAGACAGAAAACTGTAAGTACATTTGCAGAATTGCTACAGCAGGGGAAGCAGAAAGTTCCAGAAGATTGGGCTGCTCAGCCTCCTAATATGAAATAAGTGACCACCTTTGCTGTGCTGTTGCAGCAGGAATGGAAAGAAACAGAAGGATTTGCGGCTCAGGCTCCTATAAGTAGAGGAGTGCAGAGTAGAGGACTGACAGCAGGCATGAGTCAAATTAAAGAGCTTGTTAGAAAGAATGCAACAGCATAGGATCAGAGAAAAGATCTCTAAGATGATATGAGGAAGAAACCTTGAGGGAAACCCAACTAAAAAAAGAAACCCATCCTGTTCTTGTTCTTGGCTGACAGGAGTGGACCCCAATGTGGTCTTCTGCTGTTGTAACCCATCCACCTCAAGGTTTGACGTGTTGTGCATGCTGAGATGCTTTTCTGCTCGCTACGTTTGTAAAGCGTGATTATATGTATTACTGCATTCTGTCTGGCAGCTCGAACCAATCAGTCGACCTCTTACAGAGATCATGCTTTTTCTTCATTCTGATGTTTGATGTGAACATTAACTGAAGCTCTTGACCTGTATCTGTATGTTTTTTTGCATTGCGCAGTTGCCACAGGATTGGCTGATTAGACAACTGCATGAATGTACACGTACTGTATACAGGTGTTCCTAATAAAGTGAACGGTGAGTGTTGGTATTTTTTGGTTTCTATTTATTTGCATTGTTTAGTGTTTTGTTCTGTCCAGTCACATTCTGTGTGGATTATATCTTATATGGCCAAGAGTATGGAGTAGTTCCAGTGAAGGGAAATTGTAATTGTACAGCACACAAAGACGTTTTATACAGTTGTGTGCTTCCAACTTTGTGGCAACCATTTGGGGAAGAACCACATATGGGTGTGATGGTCAGGTATACACATACCTTTGGACATATCGTGTATGTAATATGTTATTTTCTCATGTATGCATACTTTAAGAAGAGTTACAAGTGGTATACCAGATCAACAGTCATACTGCCCATTATTAATGTAGGGGCCACAAAGCAACTTGGTCTTGTAGTCTTAGACCTTAATGATCTGAAAGAGATATGGCATATACCTCAATGCTACTCACCAGGCATGAGGGCAGAAGTCCTGTTCTTTGGTATGTTGCACTCTTTCAGTGCTGTCACATAGTCATCCTGATTTGCACACTTCTGGCTGATCAACTACAATAAAAAAAAAACAAAACAGAGATGAGATCATTGTCTCGTTCCTTGTTATCCAAAAGCAAAGCCAGTGAGTAAATTTTAAATTTCATCATACCTTAAACTGCTTCTCTAGATGAGTCTTGCCTGTTGGTCCAGGAGTGAGAAGATCAGAGACGTAAGCATGAATGTGGCTGGCTGATACTTGTGTCTCTTTACTCCTGATGGCCTCTACTAACACGTTGTGAATGAAAACATACTGTTCCTGAAAGAATAGCAAGAAGAATTAGGGAATTAGACCAATTCAATTCAATTCAGTTTTATTTGTATAGCGCTTTTTACAGTGGTCATTGTTTCAAAGCAGCTTTACAGAAACATATAAACACAGGATACAGATTTTAAATGTGCGAATTTATCCCAATTGAGCGAGCCAGTGGCGACGGTGGTGAGGAAAAACTCCCTAAGATGTTAAGAGGAAGAAACCTTGAGAGGAACCACACTCAGAAGGGAACCCGTCCTCATCTGGGTGAAACCGGATAGTGTGAAAGTAAAGGAAAGTTAAGAAATTATGTTTTTTATATGAAGTCTGTTTGTTGAACTAGTCCACTGTTCAAAGGAGACCCGAGTGCAAAACTGCATGTGGTAATTGCAGTCCTAGGGTCATAGTAGCAACCGTAGTCCTAGCAACCACAGTGAGAATGAAATATGATTTTTTTTAACACTAACTCTTGAGGGAGCCCAGTGCATTAAGTAAGTAACTGGACAGTAACAGTTTGAAAGTTTTGTTGTTTTGGTTTCCCAGGTTCCTCAGCAAGCTAATGACCTACAGACTACACCAGCTGATTCATCAAACGGGATCACGTATTCCCGTTACAGTCCCCTGAGAGTCAACCCCATCAGTTACCAATCAGCACACCTTGAGTTTAATGTCAGGTCGTATCTCTATGTGTGTCTTTCAAAGCTTCCAAGAGAACCTAAATACACCATTAATTCATATTCATATACACTGGATAATTAATATACATACATTCTGTGATTCATATCAAATCTTGTTGAAATTGTGTAATTTCTCCCATCATTTCTACGGGCCATAAAATTTGGACAGGTTAATTTACAGAACGTACTGTATCCATTTCTTTAGGACAGTACAGCAGGTGGTCAAGTGTTGCTCCTGTAATAGTATAGATTTGTACTCCATGTGTATACTGAATTATTGTTACCTCAGTCTGCACCAGATAGTTCCTTTGGGTGCGGATGTGCTTCAGGAAACCCATGATGTTCACCGTCCGCTCTGCCTTTATCTGCTTCAGCATGCTGTCTATCACAATGTAAGTTCCTGTTCGTCCCACTCCAGCACTAAACATATTCATAAAGCATCTTTTCCAAGCATCTTTTCCAAGCATCTTTTAAACTCTAATAGTATTTATAAAGAACATACACACATACACACAGATTTCAGTTCAGTGTCGCTCCAGCTATTTACCTGCAGTGCACCACCACAGGGCCCGAGTCAGCGCTCTGCGTCTCAGAGGACTTCTGTATAAATTTGAGCACGGGAAGTGTGTACTCAGGAACGCCCATGTCTGGCCACTGAGTGTAATGATACTGATCAATGGTTCTCTCCTGAATGCGACTCTTCAGAGAGCCCTATGAAATGGACACGTAAACAATATGATCCTAAAATCTGCCTTTTTATAGAGTTCAGACAGTTTTGCCATTATGCTGTATAAATCTCGCTCAGACTGTTGAACCATGATGATGGAGAACCTTTTTGTTGTTGATGTTTCTCAGGGTGAAGGTCCTCTTGGTGTAGTAAGCCAACGTTATGGTACTTTTCAGTGTGACAAGAAAACTCCCATACTCTTCCTGGTTTTCCATAGGCCAGTACTGGTCACATTTTCTCTGTGGGCAATTTGATATTTGAGTTATTTGATATTTTATACTGTATCTACTATATGACTTGATATGTACTATAAAGTGGGCTCCAGATGTTTGAGAGCACTGCTAATAATTACAGAGTTACTTTTGTCCAGTTACGTCATTCCTCATTAATATCCGTCAAACTTTTATTATATTTATGGGCATATTTTCCAGCCCAATGAGATTAACCCAAAAAATCTATCAATCATTCTGGGAGCACTTATCACAACAAAATAAATATTGAATATTTTATGTACGATTCATGAAATGAAATAAATGGCATCACAACAATTTTTCATTCTCTATCACCTGTTTTTGAGAACCAGATAAAGACATATCGCATGAGAGTGAACAGGGCCAGGAAGTACATACAAAGCAAAGCATTCCAAAGTGCTCAACTCTTCCACTGCACAATTGATTTCCAGCTCCAATATAACACATCTGTCTCTAAAAAATCATATTCACATGCTTGGTGAATATTTGTATAAGTCATTCTCCAAAAAATCTGAACAATCTTCTCATAAAGCAAGTCTACGTCACCTTACCCGACCCTTCTCCAACAGGTTGGTTATCATGACAATGACGCTAACGTTCTGCTCCCACACCATCCTCCAGAAGTCTTCCAGGCTTGTCTTCAGTGGACCCTGGGCTGCTATGTAAGCTTTTGGATGTTTGTAGCCCTAGAACAATTTATAATTCTAGTTAAGATTTGTTAAAAAAAAAAAAAAGTGCACAGTGTCAATCATACCAGAGGAGAATGTTCCCAACAGTATTAAGTGTATCTAAGACATCACAAAAAAAAACAAAAAACACCTCAGTATCATTGCTTCAGGTCAGGATTGTTATTATTGCAATGCGTTTAAAACCTGTCTAAATCACTATAAGTCAATAAACCAACCCAAGTTCTAAAAGATTATACCTATAGGGCCAAAAGCATATTTACCAGCCCAATGAGATTAACCCCAAATATCTATCACTCATTCTGGGAGCACTTATCACAACAAAATCTAACTAGCACTAAGATTGTAGCTTTCTATAGTGATTAATACCTTACAATAAATACACTGAAATGTGTACGCATTACACTTACATCCACATAACTGGCATTTATATAGTCTCCAGTCTTTCCATCTTTCTCTGCATTATGATTTAGCTTGACTCGACTGTGATCATCTGGAACAAAAGAAAGAAAAATTACTTGATTTTTCTTTCTTTCTGGGAGTGTGTCCATTTCAGTTCAATCAACAGTTCTCTTTAACACAAAGACTGTCACAGGTTTGTTTACAGACTGCACTATGTATGTGTTTGTGTAGCAGAAAGTAACTGGTTCTCTTACAGGCCAAGATGTTGATGTATCTGTTCTTGCTCTTGTTGTCTGGGTGGTTTGAACTGTCTGTTGTAATACCCATGTCCACGGTGCAGGACTGAATTTCCTGTGAAATAACCCACACATTTTTTTGTGTAAAGCCTGTCCAATTCCCTACATTCTATCAACTAAATTTTCCAGTTTAGGTATCATTACATTTCACACTGGAGTCATGCAAAGTGCATGCAATGATGCTTTCGTTAACAATAACCAGGACAGACGAGACAAGAACAAACTACAGTTATGCATTTAAAGGGAGAATGAACATAGACTGACATGTCTTACCTCGTAAGACTCTTTCAAGCTCTAATCAGGGGATGAGGAGTGAAAACGCAGAAAAAAAAACACAACAATGAGAGTCCAGGACAAACAGTGAACAGCCAGTGCTGATACATAAAGCGCTAGCTACATATGTAACTGTGGTTATATGAACCGTGTACAACGTCCCGGGGCACTGCATAACACCTGAATAATCCCTTGTGCATGTGTGCACACATGATAAGATGTGATGCATTGTAATGCATGATGCAGTAGTCACAACAAATAGCGGTGTCATACAACAACCATTCCATGGAACCTTCTCGCAGAACCATATAACAGTTATAGACATACAGTTATATATGTAACTAATCTTAACAGCCAGAAGGGGCTAGAGATGCTCAAAGGTGCCACGTTCATAACCTGGAATAACCCTGAATCTGTGCTTGTGGGAAAACACGAGAAAATGGATGAAGGACACCCATTGAAATCAGCAAAATTCCACAGCACAGCCCTTCCTGCTCAACACCAGTCCCACTGAGGGTAGGCGCACAACTGATTTATTATTCGCAGACTTGATAATTAGAGGAGTCACAGCTTAGCCCAAGACAATTCCCATCAATACAATACCCAACTATGGATAAAATCATGACCAATTACCATCAACAAAGTCTGAGTCAGGAATCACAGCTTAGCCTCAGACAATTTCCACACTCAACTGCGGATAAAGTCTTGACCAAGTACCATCACCAAAACCAGGGATAAAATGGTAATAACCTGACCTTAATATAACCATAACCCCTAACCCTAACCCCCTAACCATAACTCTAACCTTAATGTAACCCTTAGCCTGTCTGGCACTAACAACCATGCAATGGTCAAAGTCACTGAAATAACACTTCCCGCAATCTGATGTTCGATCTTAATATTAACTGACACTCCTGACCCATGCCTACATGCATTTATGTCCTGAGCTGCTGTCTCATGATGCCCTGATTAGATATTTCCATGAATGAACAGATTCCTAATTAATTAATGAATTAATTCCAAATAAATTGGTCAGAGAGTGTTGAGCGCCATGGGATCTACCTTTCTATAGCACCTCTGCCCAAAAAACAAAGAAAAGATTTGGGCTGTGAAATCAGTGAGATCAGTGAGGTTAAACCCTTCATAAGGTTCAGGACAGGCATCAGAACTGTAATTTACACCCTTGTGACAATGTCATCAGGACCAATGATCTGATGTGATCACTGTCCAATGAGTGACGTTTTGAGCTGTAAAAATGCCCATCGCCGTGCTTATAGGTTGTCCTGGACCTGGCCGTTTACAAGCAACGGGCAGTTTAGCTCTGAGTCAGGATTAAAATCTGCCAGTTGAATATGTGTCTCAGCACTGGCATCCCCACGCAGTCAACACAGTATATAGTCTGAGTCAGACACAGCATCCTTGGTAATGATGGTAAGTTAGTGGTAACATAGCTGATTATTATCAGTGGAAATCATAGCTAAGAATAGCAGACTCATCAGTAAACAATGTCAGTAAACTAAATTAGAAGAACATGAAAGCAACAAGCTAAAATTGCCAGGTAATTAGCAGAACCTGACAGGATGTGGAACACTCAATGCTACCAGATGCTACAGTGCCCAGTAGGGTAGAATGCTAATAAGAGAAGGTTATTCATATCTTCGAACGACACTAAACCTGTAGCTCATACAATAGTCACAAGCCGCTAAGCAGATAGCTCCTGTAAGAAAAACTGAAGAGGATGTCGGAGATCTCAATGAAGAATAACCTTATTACAGCATGGCGGTGACAAAGTACATGAAGCACTTCGGGTTCGTCGGAGTCAAAGTGAACCCCGAACAATGTCAGAACAGACATTTTATACTGTGTTTCAAACCAGGTTTTCTGTATGTAATGTAAATTAAGTTTCATTCTAAATGTAAATTAAGGATAGCATTTGAAGTGATCGCTTTCCGTTCTCACAGTACTGATGTTGTTACAGGTGTGACCCCAAATGGTGAGGTGATAGGGTTATCGAGACAGATGTCTGTCTGAATGCTAATTACGGTCAGGTAGCCCTTTGTTCAGGGATGGTTCGTGATGTCCCACTGCTGCTCCCATACTATAACTGTGTGAATGTCACTGTAGGTGGTATTATACACATATTGCTGAGACTGAGATAAATGGTCTTTTTGGAGAACAAGATTATCCTAACACAGTTCAGGGTGGAATCTGCTGAGAGGCAGTCTGTAATTTCTTACACTCCATATGGTGTTCATGTAGTCCGACACTGAGAAAATAAAAGGGAATGATTGTTGCATGAGTGCAGTATTTAAAAAGAAAAAAAAGGTTTGTTGTGAGTACTGTCATACATCACTATGTGACGTTGGTCTAATATTTCAGCATACAGGCACATAAAGGGTTATTCAGGTGTTATACACTGCCCCTGAAGGTTAGCAGGACTGAGAAAGAATCCATTTGAGCGTGAGGCAGTATGTGCTAACATGCTGGTGATTTAGACAAAGTTCCTGCACATGCTCAGTTCTAGTTCTGCAAGTCAGTGGAATCATTCCTGTTATATTTCACAGTTCTTAACAGTAGGGCTGCAACTAATGATTATTTTCATAATTGATTATTTGGCCGATTATTTTTTCCCCCAGATTAATCGATTAATCGGATGGGGCGGGGCAAACTTTCAGTACCTTTTTTTTCATTTATTTAAAATAAAATCCACAAACTGAATGTTACAAATATGAACTTCAGACTAAAACTTTACATAACTGTGTGTCCAAAACAGAAAAGAACCCAATACACACACACACACACACACAGGAGTTCGTCCGTCGATTTCGATGAAGACTGAAGTTTCCATTTCCGCCTCCATTATGGAGAACACAAACTGGAACTTGACTTGCGCGTGAATTGGATTAAAGTGAGGAAGCCTTGGTCACTTCCTGGTGACCACCATGATTCAGTGGCAAGACTGAAGATGGCCCCCGGGCACAGTAACTCATACAACCATTCATACACCCATTCATACACTATGGCCTATCTGCCAAACACCAATCTGCCTACCATGCATGTCTTTGGACTAGGGGAGGAAACCAGAGTACCCGGAGGACGGGGAGAACATGCAAACTCCGCACACACAGGGCCACGGTGGGAATCGAACTCCCAACCCTGGAGGTGTGAGGCGAACATGCTAACCACTAAGCCACCATGCGCGCGCACACACACGCGCACGCGCGCACGCGCACACACGCACACACACCAGAATATATATTATTAATTTAGGACTGTAGTTTAATTCTGTGCTTTTTGTGCATCCATAAAACGTAATACAAAAATACTTATATATAAACTAAAATAAATAAATTATATATATATATATAATTCATTTTATAGTATTTATGCATTATTTTTTATGGATGCACAAAAGGCACTGAATTAAACTACAGTCCTGAATTCATAATAAAAACTCCCTTTCACTGCACCTTGTGGTTTCTGTTACTCACTGCTTTTAGGAACATTGTTTTACTTTTAATCATCGAGTTTTAATTAGACATTACAGAGCTTACTTGCGCTCCCACTCTGTATCAGTACGTTTACACCACGAGTGAGGACTCAACGTGGTCTCGTTAGTAACACATCACTTCTGTTATAATAAACGACAGGATTTACACCGCAAGCGCACAAATACAACATATAATGACAATAAACTTAAATTAAACTAAACCTTTTAAGCAGCTTGCACCAGTTTCCCCTGCCCCTTACACACAGTGGAGCATTTTGGATATAAACATAAGTTTCTGCTTGTGCATCACTGTTTGATCTCCGCAGTGTTTAATATTCCTCAGCCACGTGACGATTTCACCGCCGTCTGATGGTGACTGAGGTCATGTTGGGAATAAAAGGTAACATTGATATAAACAGTGAACTGAAGAAAGTCTGGGTGTCTGCTAATGCAAGCGTGCGTCATGCGCCGTCGACCAGGAAGCGGCTTATACTTCCCTTTAGTAAAAAAAAAAAAACGCTAGTGTTATATTTGAGAAGATATTACCTTTCTAAAATCCACACACTAGACGGTAGAGTACATAATGCATAGTGTAAGTGTACAGTACTTCATTTGGGACACAATTTTAGTATATATTCTCTGAAGCGTGTTTTCAGAACAGAAGTAACGTAATGAGTAAATATACCTCATGCAGCACACAGACCAACTAATCCATAATGAGATTCATTGACAACAATTTTCACAATCGATTATTATCGATTTTATTGATTAGTTGTTGCAGCTCTACTTAACAGTTCATGTAGATCCTAATAAATTAAGTGGTGTAACAATTTAAGCAAACAAAATGACACGAGGAATACCTCAAACTCCTTAGAGAACGTGTTGTTGGAGTAAAGGTCCGCGACGTGCTTCACAAATTCTTTCACTGGAAGGGCTGCATGTTCTTCTGAAAAAGCACGTGTTCACGTATGTACAATATATATGTACTGCAGGTGTGTATGTGTGTGGACAGAAGATTGCTAAGATCTTAAACTGTGTGTGTGTGTGTGTGTGTGTGTACATTTACCTGTATTAAGGAGCAGAGGTGTTGATGGAGCTGTTATGACTCTGGGAGATGCTTTATCCTCTACATTAAGATTTGCTGCTTGAAAGCACTTCCTGCACACACACAAGCACAAAAAAACCCCACACATTTCTTAGTCAGATTTTAATGCTAAACACTAAAACACTAGAGCTGCAACAAGTAGTCAACATTAATCAATTATGTCAATTATGACTTGGATTTTTACATTTGATGTCATTTACAGTGCTGCGAAAAAAGTATCTGATTTCTTCTGTTTCTGTGTATATCTCATACTAAATAGTTTTAGATCTGCAAACAAAATACATCATAATACAACTTGAGTAAACACATAATACGTTATTTATTTTACATTTTTTATTGAAGCAAAAAAAGTTATTTAACACCTATCACCCATGTGAAAACTAATTGCCCCCTTGAACTTAAAATCTGGTTGTGCCACCTTCAGCAGCAATAACTAATAATCCATTTGCACTTGGGGTTCAACTTATGGACTAAAGACATTTTCCTTTGGGATTTTCTGGTAGAGAGCAGAATTCATGTTTCCTTCAATTATTGCAAGTTGCCCAGGCCCTGAAGCAGCAAAGCATCCCCACACCATCACACTTCCACCACCATGCTTGACCATAGGTACGATGTTCTTTTTGGGGGAATTCTGTGTTTACACTAGATGTAACGGGAAACCTGTCTTCCAATCAGTTCCACTTTTGACTCATCAGTCCACAGAACATTCTCCCAAAAAAGTTTTAGGATTATTTAGGTGCGCTTTGGCAAAATTCAAATGAGCCTTAGTGTTCTAGATTAGCAGTGGTTTTCACCTCGACACTCTTCCATGGATGCCATTTTTGCCCAGTGTCTTTCTGATAGTGGAGTCATGTGGCCTTTATTGATGCAAGAGAGGCCTGTAGTTCATTAAATGTTGAACTTTTGTCTTTTGTAACTTCTTGAATGATTAATTGCTGTGGTCTTGGAGGAATTTTAAAGGTCAGACACTTCTGGGAAGGTTCACTACTGTTTTTTTTTTTTTTTTTCCCATTTGGAGATAATGGCTCTCACTGTGGTCCTTTGGAGTCCCAGAGCCTTTGAAATAGCTTTGTAACCCTTCCCAGACTGATGTATTTCAATCACCTTCCTCATCATTTCTGGAATTTCTTTCAATTTTGGTATAGTGTGTTACTGCATAAGACATTTTAACCAACTCCATACTGTTGAAAAAGTTTTAATTTGTTTTAATTTATGAAACAATTCAGTATGAGATACACACAAAAACATATAAATCAGAAGCAAATACTTTTTCACAGCTCTGTGGTTAACCGACATGCTATAGTGTAAGAGTGCACAGGTCGAAAAAACTGTTAAGGCAGTTGTTAAGAACACAAAACAGACCAACTGATTTCACCAGGCGCATAAAAGCTTCTTGCTGAGATAACAAGAAGCTTATCAGAGCCATCAGACTACATTCGGAATAAAAGATAAAAGTTCTGCTGAGTTGATATCAACTTCAACGCGCATTTGTGACCCTTAAAAACATGACTAATAGAAAGCACAAGGAAGAGTCATGGTCTCTTCTTTCCTTGCACACCTGCAACACCACATATCGCAGACCGAACTTTGAATACTGGCAGCAACAAGAGGAGTCCAGAGAACAGTATCTAAAACACAGGTAGTTTCACTCACAATAGTAGAAGCGTGGGACAATACAGTCTGCACAAATAGCAGCACATTGACAATGCACGAACATAAAAACACCCGAAAAGTCATGTTTGGTAACTGAAATAAAATACAGTATAATGCTTGAGGTTAAACCCTCATATTACATTTCATGGAAGGGGCTTGTTAATTTATTTTTTTTATATAGTAGTAAAATATGTGTAGCAGTTTAATAGTTTAATGAGGCTGGTTAAATTTACCCTGTTTAAATTTGGCTTGTTAGGGGTAATTACGATGAACATCAGTGACATTTAGCACCGTTTAGATTTTTTTCTAAAGGTAAAGAATGAAATTTCATGTGTCTTTTTTTTCACATTATTTTTAATTGATCGAATTCATTATTTGTAATGCAAATTGGTTATTGTGATTGTAACAGGGAATAATCATTAGATTAGAACAAGATGTTAAATGACAAGTTGTTCCTCACACTGAAAAACAACAAACAAAAAGAAAACAAAACACAAATGCCAAATGTTTTAGTTACAGCTGTTCTCACTTATAACCCACATTTAAACAGATTAAACGGTTATTTGTTAAATAATTCATATGAATAATCAATCATATCAAACCAAGGGCATTGATATGGACTCAGTCCCCCTTTCCTGTTATAATAAGCTCCACTCTTCTGGGAAGGCTTTCCACTAGATTTTGGAGTGTGACTGTGGGGATTTGTGATCATTCAGCTACAAGAGTATTAGTGAGATCAGGCACTGAGGAGGTCTGGGGTGCAGTCAGTGTTCATCCCAAAGGTGTTCAGTGGGGTTGAGGTCAGGGCTCTGTGCAGGACACTCGAGTTCTTCCAGTCCAACCTTAAAACCATGTCTTCATGGAGCTCGCTTTGTGCACAGGGACATTGTCATGCTGGAACAGGTTTGAGTCTCTTAGTTCCAGTGAAGGGAAACTGTAATGTTACAGCATACAGAGACATTCTATACAATCATGTGCTTCTAACTTTGTGGCAACTGTTTGACGAAGAACCACATATGGGTGTGATGTTCCGCTGTCCATATGCGTTTGACCATATAATCATATCATTTAGTGCTGAAAAGTGTATTCTCTTTTTTTTGTCTCTTGTGTGTGCTTGGTAGTACCTCCAATAGATGAGAATGCTGATCAGCACCAGCAGACATATTGCAGTAAGGGTAGACACCACTGCTAACGGCACCACTGTCCTCTTTTCTCTCTCTGTCCCTCCCACCATTCCCACACGAGACTCTGGACTGCTGTTGCTCGCCTCTGTCCAGGGAAAGACAAATGTTATTTAAGCCAAAGAGTATTGCATTAGCTTACATCTATTTAATGCTTGCATAGCATTTAAGCCACTTGGTGACTAGTCATCTGTAGCTGGGCTTTTTCACTGCTGATTGCTTTTTCTCGTTCCATTCTCTGAACAGTTTAGATGTGTAAAAGTGTTCCTTGTATACTGTGAGCCTAATAATAGTGCCATGTGAAGGAATTAGCTGGATTGTTAGCTCTGGTTGTTCTTCCAGAGATAATGGAATTTTCCACCTGGGATTAATAAAGATATATCTGTATAGATTACTGAATATGGTGAATCTATAAAGATATATCTATATGGATTATACATTACTGTATATGGCGAGTTAGATGGATCATAGATGGATCTCAACATCATATAGTCGCTGTTGGAAAGGAGTCAAATATGCAGAAGATGCTGGAAAAGCAAAGAATGTGCAGGACCTGGGAAATTTTTCTGAAGAACCGTGGGCAGTTTAACTGCTCAGGACAAACAAGGGACTCGTGAAGAACTATCACAAAATATAAACACAGTCGTTGATCATCCAGGTAACAACACACAGTATTAATAATCATGCGTGTGTAAAACTGGTTCATTTGTGTAAATTCAGTTATTATTGTGTCTTGTGGACTATACGTAAACATCTGTTATGTGAAATAGCTTATTCAGGGCAGGACAAAATAAACAACTAAATGCAATTTTAATAATCCCTTGATTCTGCAATTGTAGTTATATTTGTATATGTGAAGTCTAGAGAATGGTCTGAGTTGTTGGTCTCTAAAAGATTTGGATGAAGTCTCACATCTTTCACAAGGCACAAGAGAATTCACAAAGGTTTCGCCTGCATTTGGCTCTGTGTTTGATGAGTCAAGAATTCACAGGTATGTGGATATATCAGGGTTTATGAGAAATCTCCCAGACACCCCTTTCCTCTACAATAAAAACTCTGCACTCACAGGATCTGAAGTTCCTCCCTCAGCCTGCTTTCCTCTCAGGGGAAAAGTCCATATCCCTACTGTTTTCACCCTCAGCTCTTTCACTAGCTTGCACATTCATAAACGGATATCTAGACATGACTTTGGGAGCAGAATTAATTTGCTCATTGTCCATTTTCCATTCTAACTGCTCCAGGAAGATAGCAGATTACCTAAATCCACTGGGTTTAGAAAACAGAGGATTCAAATCCTCTTTTGAGAAGGACTTAGGGAGCGTGGAGGAGAAATGTGTAGTCTTTGACTCTTGGACAATTTGTCTGACATAGACAATTTTTATTATTGTACCAATGTACCATATCTGTTTGTGTTTCGAGTGATTTGATTATTATTATTTTTTTTTTTTACATTTCATACTTCTTATGGTGTGCCTTTTTTGGAACATTCAGAAGTACCAGCCTGAACCACTGTATTCTGTGCTTTTGTTTGTTGAGTCTTCCATGGTTGGTGTTTTGATTAGTAAGATTCTCGGACTTACCATTAAACAATGGCTGAGTGGGTTCATTAGCATTCTTCACTGAGACAGACAAAGTGTTACTGGTGACGTATATAGTTCTGCTCTCGGCATTGGGAGCTGAGGTCACTGAAGTGATGTTAGGCTTGGTCATCCACACTTGGCCCTTGCCCTGATCCTGAACACCTCTGGTGAGGAGAGTAGGCAGACTGAGCTGCTCGTCATTTAGTCCGGACACTGCTGTCCTAGATTTCAAGCCCTCGTAGTGAACATCAGTTACCAGCATGGTGTCTTCGTCCTCCGGCAAAATGTGGCTGCTAGGTTGCTTGTCATGGCTTCTTGCTTGGTCAGGTGAAAAGGATTGAGATTCCACAGTGATCCACTGTTGCTCAGATGATGTAGTTGCCTTGATAGCTGGAAACAGGAATCCTGGGTGATTGGTGGAGGTGGTGATGTATATGGAGCTCTTGGAGGAAGAGGCACTACCAGGCAATACCCTGGGTTTACTGCTTGTCCTACCCATAGATAAAGAAGGCTGGGAGGTCTCCTAAAATAAAAATGATAAAAATCTGTCTCATTTATTACTCATGCAAAGAACAAAGCACATGTATTTGGTGCATTTTTGCAATCATAGATGTCCATAGTTTTCAAAACAAAGTAATCCTACCTCAGTAAATTCTTCTAATTGTGTTGATTCAACAGAAGGATCAGGATCATTTTCTGGAGAATAAGTGTTAAAAAAGATTCCCATTTTTATTATGGCATAAAAAAAATAAATACTGATTTGAATACTTTTACTGTTTATTTGGAGTGGAGTATAAATTGGTGAGCAGGGTGGGTTACCAGGGTCTTCCAGAGGCATGTCTACTATAACTTGGTCACTCATGCGTCCAGTCAGGCCATTGGTGCACAGCGCCACCACCTGGACAACATAGCTGTTATTGGCCAACAAGTTGTGGATAATGGCACCCTGTAACACAAGAACAAAACATCAGTGCAAATCTAATTCATCCCACTAGTGACCCAGAATTATTCTCAGTAAACAAGAAATAACATTTGCTGAAAATTTAAATAGTATTTTCCCCAATACATTTATATCTATTTTATTTTTCTTTTTAGTTTCAGTTAATCTTTAAGTAAAATATTTATTTTTTATATTTACTTTAATTTAAAATATTATTTGTAGTTTTTATTGATATTTTTTTGTTTTCTTTTATTATAGCAATCTTTGTACCACCACAAGAAGTGTAATTCATCCATCAAGATTTACCATGATTAATGTCTGATCCAAATTTAATTATAATTAAAAATTTACACACAACTTACCACATCTTGATCCCCATCTGTCAGGTACTGTCGTTTCTGAGCATTTTTGCCCTGTAGACTCTGGTAGGTGACAGAATATCTCTCAATGCTGGTCTCATAGACAGCACGCGGCCTTTCCCACGTCACCATTATGCTGGTGTAGTTCTGGGGATCTGCCTGAACATTTTCTGGCTCTGAACTGCACACTGAGCACAAGAAAGTTTGGTCAGAATCATCTATAATAATGATTTCTGTCATTCATATAGTGCCGTTCTCATAGCCATGGTATCTTTACAATTAAAAAAAGAACACTAAGCAGAAGAGAGGGGGAACTGAAGAGAGGAAAGTATGACTGTGTTTGAAAGAGGGTTTTATGAAAGGACAATGAACAGTCAGGGAGAGATTTTGGAGCAGTGTTCCAAAGTCTGAGGCCCTCTAGCACTGAATAATCGGGATCCCTCCACCCCCACAGAGAGGACACTCTTTTTTTAGGAAAAATTTGTAAACCAGAACGTGAGGATATATAAAACGAAGTGTTAGAAGCTTCTATGAAATGTTGGAAGAGCAGCTAGTGTTATTTTTAAATGGTTATAGTAGTGTGTGTGTGTGTGTGTGTGTGTGTGTGTGTGTTTGTGTGAGACTGTTGCAGAAGTCTATGTGTGAGATTTTGAATGCATGAAGGTCGAAATGTGGAGGACAAAAGCGCTTATTGTGAGCAACTTAACATAGGGAAGCAAGTAGAAGCCGAATATATAATGAAACACATTTTGGAATGTCTTTTACGGTATTTTAGGAGACTCAAAAGGAGAGATGGACCAGAAAAGCAGCATACATACTAAAAAAACTTTTCCACTCAGTGCAAGTCTACATGAAAAAAAGGAACAAAGGAAGGGCCAGTCTGAGGGGAAAAGATGTTACTTAGCAACGCCTAACTCACTGCCAGTGAATTGTTTTTGTTTTTTTAAGAGAAGGCCATCATCAGAGTTCGAGACAGGAAAAAGGAGACAAACACTAGAGTGACCTCAGGGACTGAGCTACTGAATTAGAGCACATGGCCATGTCAGGTAAACGTCAATGGCATGTTTGTGTATGTGTGTTATACGCACTAGGAGCAAGGATGTCTTCTGTGCCAGTGTAAGATGAGAAAACCTGTCCCAGAAACTGCTGCTGTTGCTCCCTGTAGTTGTTCTGCAGGTAATCTGTCAGCATCACGTATCCAGCCTGCTGCATCGTCATCACCTCACAGAACACCTCTAACTATATACACACATACACAGGAACACATACAGTACAGTGACAGAAGCAAATCAGGTGCATATTTCATAAGTGTCAATCACACATATAAATACTTGTGCATTTAAGAAGCAAGATTCAAACCTTTAATTATGAGAATGCTTGTAAAAAAAACCCAAAAAAAACAACAACAACCTGTAACACTAAGGGTTAAAATTTTACTGCAGGGTCCAATATTACTCTTACACAGACAAAGTCTGCTAATGCTTTGATAATGTTACCAAATGAAACCTAAAAGGCTTAATTAACAGGTTTTCCTTTTAACAGGTTTTCACTATCCTGGGGATCACATCCTTCTTGTGAGCATACACACGCATGCCAAGTCTTTCCAACAAAGTTGCAAAGTGGCATATCACACAATATTTGTCTGCAGTATTTGTACTTATCACACAGTATACAGCCTTTGTTCTTCTCACCTCCTACATGTCGGACCACACGTGCACCATACGGCGTACAGCAAACTAATCGCATGTGCCCACATTTGGCGAGAACTGATAAGCATAATAAAAAGTAGAGAAAAAAAGATTTTCAGCCACATCCATATCCAGAGATTCTTTCAGGCTGATAATGATCTAGCACTTGAACCACCATGTTCAACTCTAGTCTCAGCAATGTCCAAACATGAGTCCAGGTCTGCCTCTGCCGGCTCTCAGGCTCTAAACTATTTGTGGAAGCCACTCTTAAAAATGGGACAGCTTAAATGGGAACAAATAGTGCTACACAAACCACAGCACCAAAGGCACAGCGGCAATCACAACAGCCTTCACAGTGCTACAATGAAAGCGTTCAATGGAGAATTTGTACAGACAGCTCAACAACACCCAACCTCTGTGGTGTACATTTTAGCAAATATGATTGCTCATGACCAGGTTGGGCTGAGCCACAGGACTACTTGATGCCTATATTGGGATGCTGATTGTCTCACCAGATGAAGCACAATGTCCAGAAAACTAAAAGCAGACTTATAGATGACATTCTATTGGGAACTTATGATGTTACTTTGTGTTTGGCATGCACTGAAAATACATTAGCCACATGGAAACAATTACTCAAACAATCTATAGAAGTTGATCTCGCTGTGGGAGAGCTGGTTGAAACCCCATTTCTACGGGTAGGATACATACGCAAGGATATGAATCGACTTTCCACCAACCAAGTTTGCAGTTTGCATAAAATCACGGATTTTATGGTTAGCAAAATCCGTACTGCAGGACATACTCTAATTAACCCTGAAAAATACTAGGGTCGCTCTTTGGGCCTGCTTCCAATGAAGCACTAGACAGGAGAATGACCAAACATACTGTCCATACTTTAGGTCAGGCAACAGCAGGGAGAGTCACACCCTCAGGCCCATAACAGGTGACCGCCGTTGTGGGAAGGGCTCTAAACAGCACCACTAAAGAGAAGGTATACTCCACAGTTTAAACAAGGGTTATAGTGAAAATACTTCTTTGTTCAGAAGAAGGACAGTGTTTTCTGTCTAATTCTAGATTTGAGGGGGCTGAAGTGGAGCCTAAAGCCTCCCTTACATCTGTGTACCTGTGAAATGCCTATTTTCATGTCCCTACAACCCTGGAACACAGATGCTTTTTATGGTTTGCCGTCCATGAACAGGCATTCCAGTTAAATTTTTTGAGACGTTATAGTCATTGAGAATGCTAGACACCCTGTCACTCCAGTTAGAGATATTATAATTGATAAGCGTAGTCACAGCTCTAATCCTTTTGGGTTTGCTGGAACAACTGGCTCTTGTTTCTGCAAGAAGGGCCACTAGAGACTGTAGAGAAGACTCTCACGGACTCTAGAGAAAGAGGTCCAGTTGCGAGATATTCACTACAGACAGTCTCTTCACCTTGCACAGAATGTCCTCAGGTAAGCCTCCCCATGGTTAGTCTCACTGAGCACATCTCATATGCTGGAGATGTACAAGGGTGGTCTGTAGAAACAGGATGCACTGGGCCATGACTAGTCTCCCCATCTATTTTATACTTTTCCCCTGATTCTTCCCACAATGTGCAGAATTCAGCAACAGGCCCAGTGCTGCTCATGACCATGAGATGGCTGGAAAACCCTTGGTCCTAATACTGCTTTAGCTGGTGGTTGAAACACACTGGCAGCTTCTTCCCTGAGCAGATCCACTGTCCTAAAAGTAAGGAGAGATTTGGCACAGAGCCAAGTCATCTGTGCCTGTGGCTTCTCTCTTTGACTCAACAACTCAGGACTATAGCCCATCAGTCTTGGAAACATTCCCGAATGCAAGAGCCCCTAGTACATGGGTTTTTTATATTTTAGATGGAAGCTGTTTGGTGAATGGTTCCCTAAAAACTTCTCTCCAGGGACTGCAAAAGATAGCAACAAGTCACCAAATACAGTAAAGACATATGTGACTTCCTTCTCAGTGTACAACAACACCAAGGATGAAATCTCTCTGGAGGCTAATAAGTTTTGTTACAACTACATGGAATGGTGCCTCTATCTGCCATGTTTCCCTAAGAGTCTGTTGTAGGATATCCCCTTTTTGGTGAAGGTGCATAAGGCCCCTCCTTATGAGCCTATGCAAGATGCCAATCTGAAACATGGATCTGAATGGGGGAGAACTGCATACTCTGGAGATAAGCTTGCTTTGCCCCATGTAAAAAATCACACACAAAAAAAAGATTGACCTTGCAGTATTGCATGAAGGGTTAGGGATAGAGTTAGACCCTGCATGATGGGCTCCCTTGTCTAAGTAGAGACTAGACCACTGAGTAGTTTCCGTCATCATCATGGCCCATAGAAAGGCTGGATGCACAACCCCTGCCATCAAATGCCACTCTACGAGGAGCTTCTCCTCCTCATGGGCATTACATAGAGCCACATGCCGCTGCTATCCAGTTTTTGTGCTACTTCTCCTGGTTCTATAAGGTTAACACTGGCCCTCTCGGGCATGTGCTCCCTATGGAAGACAGGATTATGGTTCATTATGTAAAAGTATGTCTGGCTCTAAGAAGGGTTCCTATTAGAACAAGCATCAACAACATTGATCTTAATTTGTTCCAGAGCTGGCTTGAAATACCAGATATTAAGTCTTTTTTTTAATTAAATATTGTATTCACACACAGTAGCAGCCTAAAACGTGTCTACAGCATACGTCTTGTTTTATTTCACTGTACCTGGTAGAGTATGGATACATTGTTAGGTGTATTTATGAGACTTCACACATTACCACAATTAATATTTTAGCATTTCAGGGTAATTTTGTTAGCTTCCATAAGGAAAGACATAATTTCAATAAGGTTTTCAATAAGGTTTTAAATAAGGTTTTCAGTAAGGTTTCAATAAGGATAAGATGAGGTGTAAAAAGGTGTGACAGTGGTTAGCATTGCTGCATCACAGCTACATGGAGCCCTGGTTCATCTTTGAGTACTGTGCAGGACTGTGCAGTTGAATAAGTGAATGAATGAATGAACAAAAAGCATACAAATAATTAGTCAGGTCCTTTTTGTGTTATTCCCTTCATAGACACGGTTGTGATCATGATGCAACATATAAGAAAATACAAAAAAAAAAAAAAATCCACATGCTGTAAGAAAGTTTGTGTGTATGTAAGTGAGAGTATGTGTAAATTAGAACTGAACATAAAAGAGGACAGAGAAGCTCTGACCTGCGTTTCAGAAATTGGCACTGTGTCTCTGAACACAATCCACTTCACTGTCTCTGTGCAGGGTGGCGTGGTGAGGGAGCCATTGTAGATGAAATATTTTGCTGTTGACTCAGGCAGTAGACCAAGCAGAGGAAAGGCCTCAAGCATACTACTTTTACCTTCATATCAAATAGAAAGAAAAACATGAAATCATATGCCATAAAACTCCTACTGCATTCTATGTTAAAACTGAAGTACATGTTTAATCAACGATAACTGTTAACAATTAGATAAACTATAAGTGGTTTAAAAATTAAAAGACACACAACATATATCACAAAGAATATAGAAAAATGTGCCAAAGCACATTTATAACTTATTAGCTATATAACTTATTAGCTTATTATTATCTTATATAGCTTATTAGTTATAAGTTATAGCAAAAGTTGAATTTAGCAGTCACAGTTGAATGTTTTACAATTTATTCATATAAAATCAGTCCCTTTTTATGACATCCCTTACGCATGTCTTTGGGCTGGGGGAGGAAACTGGAGTATCCGGAGTAAACCCCTGAGGCAAGGGGAGAACATGCAAACTCTGCACACAGGGCAGAGGCAGGAATTGAACCCCCAACCCCAGACGTGCGAGGCAAACGTGCTTACCGCATTAAATTTTATTTAAAATTTAATGCGGTAAGCACGTTTGCCTACAAATGTAGGCTATTTGAAAATAGGACATTGTCATAAAGTATCTAGAGCCAGATCAATGATCTATAAAACTGTTCTGTTTTTTTCTCCACCATTTTAAAATGTGGAGCTGAAGAATGTATTTGATATTTCAATACAATGAGGCTCATACATCTGGCAAACTTTTATCAACTTTTTCATTTGAAAACTTTTTCATTCTTCTCTCTTGTAATGTTAAAGATTGAACAAATCACAATCACAGTGCGTTTCTCTTCACTACTTTTGCCCACGGCCTGCCAATAATCTATGCAAACAATTTTGAACTGTATTCAAAAGAACCAAATTTTAAAAAAACAAACAAAACAAAACAAAAAAAAAAACACATACCATAACGACTGACAGCGTTGACCCCATCGATTAAGGCAGCATAGTTCTCATTATCGTCAACACTCTCCTGTGAAACCATGTACATTTCTGAGTACCAAGGGAAAAAGAAAAAAAAAGTACTGTTGAACTGAAAAGCACTGACTCACCTCAAAAAGTACGGCCAATGCGGTGATTCTGCCATTACTCCTCAGAGCATCATCTATAGATTCAAACTCATTTTCCTCATAACAGTAAATCTGCATCTGTGAGTGACAGCATGTAAGCATTATTAGAGCCATATATATAAAAAGCATCAACCAGCATTTCAAACTACCACAGAGCTTCTGGCTGCAAGTCATCACACTGCAAACATTGTTCAGGAATGGTTTGAGCAACATGACAGTTAGTTCAAGGCAGTGTTGTGTCCGAGTCCAGCTTTGTCGAGTTCGAGTCAATACCAAGTCCTTAACCAATCGAGTCTGGTTGGTTATCCAAAAGGGGCCGAGTTGGACTTAAGTCTGAGTACGAGTCGAGTCCGGCCGAGTCCAGAAAGTAATTAAATTGAAAAAAAGATTTAAAATTGCAATTGTAAACTCAACACTGAGCTGTTAAATTAATATTTTAACCTTCACTAACCAATGGCAACATAAATGTAACGTAAAATACCACTATTACATCTTGCCATTTCCATTTAATGTTTTTATTTCATGTCATCAGCACCTCAACTAGTTTCCTATCAAAAAATGATTACAAAGAAAAAAATAAAATGATATAGGGGTATATGTAGAACTTTTATTATATTACAAGTGTATGAAAATACAAATGAAGCTGTTATTGTATCACACCATATTGTGTCCTCCAGTTCGAGTTGACATTTCAGTAATTTAATGCCTCTCCCCCACAGTTATATAGACTGAGAGAGAGTACAGAGTAGAGTTACATTTAGCAGCATGTCGTAACAACAAGCTTCATGATTTATTACTGCTTTTAATCTCTCTATGAATGTCAACAAACTCATTTCTGAACACAGCTCTGTTCTTGTAACTTTATTTCATTTTAGTTCCTAAAATAAATGTTTAAAATCCCTATCAGCAGGGTTTATGATATTTACTACAAGAAGTGCATTGCACATTTTACATAAAATTCAAGACTGGAGCCACCAAATGCTAATGTTTAGGGGCGGGCGATACGACTACAATCTTATTTCACGATAACGATCCGTTTTCTCAGGTCTATCAGTAGCGTTCAAGTAAGAAATACTATGGAAACTGATTAAAGCAATTAAATATGAAATGAAATAGACTTCACTGTGTGACATATACAGTGATTCTTATAAAATTTACTGAAGTTATTCAGTCAAATGACTGTGTGTGTGATTTTCTCTTTGTTGTTTGATGAACATTAATGACCCAGAGAGCAGCAGGTTTATTACACTGCTGTCACTTTAAGACCTAATGCGCAGATCTAATATATTGACACACCTCCAATTTTTTCCCCAACTGTTTACACAGACTTAAGACATAACCAACTGTGTTTGCATGAATGCTCGGCCAGCCTGAGGAGGAGCAACAACGTACTAATTGCGATTTTTTTGTTGATGATTCCATAATTTTTTCCTCTACTTGATCTGGAAAAAACTATGCCATTCATTTAAACAATTACATTTTATTTGTTTGAGGTATGGTTCACGAAGCCAGAATGATAAGCTATTAAACAAAACTTGTTTTGTGTCATATCTGTGATTTGTTTATTTGCTACGAAGTAAAAAATCCAATTAAGCATCCTGTAAATGTGGTGATTCCATCATTTTTGCCAGATGTTGTACCACAGCACACCTTCAGAGGTCTCCATGCCTCGACGGGTCCGAGCTGTTTTGGCAGCATAAGGTACAGTACATAATATTAGGTAGGTGGTTTTAATGTTATGGCTGATCAGTGTATATTGTGCTAGATCGTGAACAGCAGATAAGGCTGATGCTGTAATCCACTGTACTCAAAACTCAGTGCTAAGTCAATTTTGAGTTCTAATCCAAACACATTGCAGTTGATGCAAAAGTCATGTTTGTATGGCTAGTCTCTGAGTTTTATAAACATATGAAGAGGATCTACATTAATTATTTTAAAATTGAACTTAAGTCAACAGAATCATGTTACAGATCTAAACTTGCCAAGCAGTTGGACAACTGTTCTCAACACAAAAGCTACATATTATGTAAAATCAAGTTTTATCAAGTAGAAAAAGATGCAAAGGGAATTCTGTTGGTGTTGGCTGTGCACCGCCATGCTGCTGTGACGCCAGTTGTGTTTACGCCAGATATTTAACAGCTAGGTGGATGTTGCACGAGTTCCTGACTTGGAATTCCAATTTGAATAGGCTTTCTACTGCACTTTTCTGTGTCGGAGGTTGGATTTTCTGAGGTTCCAAGTACAATGGAATGCAGCATTAATCCTCATCTTGATCTCTTGATCCTACAATACACCTGGGAAGCTCTGAATCTGTGTTAGACGTGTGTGTTAAGATGTGTCAAAGTAGCTTTTACCTCTAGAGGAAACTTGTAGCCATTAAAGCTGTGTTCTGAACCATCTGATGAGGCATTGCAGCGGCCCCAGTGGAACGTGATCCTGGCTACTTTGAACCGTGACCTTAGTCCTCCTCCACTGACGTAGTACTGCCCATTCACACTGATAACCACTGAGAAATGTACGTGCAGGAACATACACACAAAATGTAATAATTAACGATGAACTTTACAAAGAATTACTGCACTCACTTCCACAAAGGATTCATTTTATGCTTGAGAACATGCAAAAAAAGAGCCATTCAGTTCCTCTACAGATAATTCTGTACCTATATAGACCTGTGAGAAAAGACATGTTGTTTCAACTAATAAGTGCACCAAAGAATGATTGCCATTTCAGCAGATAGCATTCTAAACGATAATTAATTATTCTGCTAGCAGAGACAGGTGTATTTATCTCAGGAAGATGTATTAGGATATACATGCATTTGTATAAAATAAAAATTCATTGTTTTTGGAGGGATTAATAAGAGTTTAATTGAATTAAATTTTCACCAGCATGCAGCGCATGACTTCCTTCTTACATTCAACACTTAATTTAGATTAAATGAAAAACAAAAACAAATTAGTATGTTGTTTTCTTTATCTAGCATGCCTCTGAGCCAAGAAACAGTAAGCCAACCTGTTTTTCCATCGTTGGTGATAGTAGAATCAGTCATGAGCTGGTCCCAGTTCTCTAGCTGCAAATCCTGGTACTGCACTTGAACCTGGGTAAAGCTTTCCTCAATGTTGATGGGTGACTGCCTGGCACCGTTGCAGGAGCGGTACTTCTTTACCCAGTGCTGTTGGTTCAAAGTCCCTGCAGAGATTATAATATTTCTGTTTTTCTTTTGTTTTAACTTGTTTTAGCTCTGTTTCTTGTCCACATTTTTTTTTTAGCCACAAGAGTTTGAGCACTTAAGTCATTAGGTATGGATTTTAAATGAAAGTTAAATTTGGCACTGAACTGAATTAGGATAAATGAGAGAATTATGTCCATAGAGTTAAATTCAAGGTCAATTTATAATGAAACAGCTAGCTGAATCAGTAACTCCAGCTATGTGGGATAGCTGTCTCAGATTCAGTATGACAAGATATTTCCCTTTTTAACATAAAAAATGTGTAGCTAGAAGATTTGCCAAATAGCAATCTACAGAACAGTGTTAAATGCAATTCAAACAGAGTTTACCAGTGTCAACACAAAATACACCCCTCTGTAGTGAATACAGGTGGCCACGGACAAATTTTGGAAAACGAGCCTGGAGGTGATGCATGGAAAATTATTTTGGACGAAGCAAAATTCTGTTTGCAATACGACTCGATTCAACCACAACATATCAGTCATATTACATGGTACACTGAAAATAAGTTTGATCCCAAATGCTCTTCTCTCTGTGCTCAATGTATGATATGAGGTAGTAATTACACAAACTTCATGTAGGCTTTAAAAAAATAATACTCTGGTATATGGAAAAATTAGAAAAGGTTTACATTTAGACCTAGATACACTTACAGTCCCCTCCTGAAAGTATTGTAGCTGCAGTTCTATATAATGTTTTCACTATACATCGAAGACATTTGGGGTTCAGATCAAAAATAAATGAGACGACAGATCAGAATTTCAGCTTTCATTTCCTCATATTTGCATCCAGATGTGTTAAACAACTTAGAACATGGCACCTTTTGTTTCAATCACCCATTTTTTAAAGTGATTAAAAATAGTGGAACATCTGACTGATTGGTGTTTCCTGCTGCCCAGATGTGTCCTGTAAGATTGACTGTTTAAAGAATTAATAGCCCTGAATGTCCACTCTTGGTCAGATCCCTGGGTTTCGCTTGTGAAGATTGCAATTGTTGGTAAAAAAGTATAAACCAACATGAAGACCAGGGAGCAAAGAAAAGTCAGCAAGCCATTTTGAAGCTAAGAAAAGAAGGAAAATCTATGAGAGCCATTGCACAAGCATTGGGCATAGCCAACACAACAATGTGGAATGTCCTATAAAAGGAACAAATCACTAGTGTACTAAGAACCAGACATGGAACAGGTCGGCTAAGGAAAACAACAGCAGTTGATGACAGAAACTCTTAAACAAAACTTATAAAAGATTGCACACTTATGCAGTAAGAATGAATATTTCATTGTCCTGGGTAAGTGGCAGTGTCCAATCTATTAAAATTGTGTATGATAAATGTATGAAATAGTGTACGAGCTTTCGATGTGTTTACTGAAATATGTTCTTTCTTCCGAGAGCAGAAATTGACTGGTCGCGTCACTGAACTGATCATGATACTTGCTGCTCTGAAGACACATGTCAGTGAATATTTGTTGACCAGCTGAGTAAATCTAACAGTAATCTATCTCCCCAAGGTCTTTCATCTTCACCCTTCACCTGGGGAAAAAATAATGATACGCTTTTGTATGAAATGTTTAGAATTGCCTTCTCTTTATTTCATATAACATATACTATGATACTAAAGCATATTATAGCATGCCTCACTACTACAGATGCTGAATGGAGAGAAAATACTATTTGTCACTGCATGGCAGAGTGGGAAATATATCACCATAACGATACGGTACAGCGCCGCAAGCTGAATCATGTATGCAGATTGTAAGAGGCAGATGGAAATGGGTCTTACAAGCTTATGCATGTAAAATAAATATGCCACTCACACACCCACATACTTTAACACCTTACACACACTGCTGAATAATTGCACAGCTTCAAGATTACAGACTCGATTTTCACCTCATCTTCATTATTAATCGCCTTGATGTCATTGTTGCTTGCTTTAAATCTCCCCACCAGCTGACACATAATTAGCGCCTCTCTAAATGGATTTTAAGAATCCTACTGCTTTCCCGGTGTATTGTAGAAACCTGTCCTGCAGGGTGGGTGAAGTCGCTGTTATTAGAAAGACTGGTAGCATCAGGTGGAAGCCCTAACCAGGCCAAGCATATTCTGAGAGATTAAAAGCACTGTGTACTGCAAGCTGTGATGGAAAGGTGAAGCTCTCATAATGCTGCGGAGTCTCATCTGGCCCCTGCAGAGGCACACAGCAGAGCAATGACATGCTATAATCAGCCGCAGTCACTGCTGCTATGGTTACAAATGGCAAAGGCATTTCGAGGAGTCTAGCACGCAGAGGCAGCTTAGAAACATACACAAGACACTGGACACGCAGCTCACCCAGATGTTCTTCTTATCACAGGATACCAATTTGTCATTCAGAGCAATGAATGCATGCATTGAAGCTTGAAGAATTTAAGCAATAAATGCATGTGAAGATTTGTGTGTTTGGATAAATTTGTCAAATAAACATGGATATTTTTATGTTTGTATTTTTATTATAACGATTATGTGGAGGTCATCATTTTTACCTAAGGGTAACATGACCAGATTTTGTTTATTTTCATAAATGTCATTTATGTTTCTAATAATTAAGAGGAAGATAAGCTTATGATGTTTAATTTAAACATACAGGATATCAGTATGATAGCTACTCTTATGTAACTTTGCTGAATAAGGATGAATAGGCTCCTGATACAGTGGGGGAAATAAGTACTGAACGTGTCAACATTGTTTTCAGTAAATATATTTCAAATGAGGCTATTCACATGAAAATTTCACCAGACATCAGTATTAACTCAAGAAATCTGGAAATATAAAGAATTCACAACATTAAAGTTCATAAATAAAGTTATGTGTAATAAAGTGGAATGACACGGGGGAAAAAAGTATTGAACACGCTAAGAAAAAGCAGTTCTCCAAGGCAAGGTAAGGCAAGGACCCAGCTGAAATCTGTAAGTAATTATACCCCCTATCTGTGCACACTAATATCAGCTGGGTTAGTAAATTAATGGTCTATAAAAAGGCTTTTCATTACCAAGGTGTCAAACAAGAAACATCTCATGATGGATAAAAGCAAAGAGCTCTCCCAAGACCTTCACAACCTTATTGTTGCGAAACATATTGAAAGAATCAGATACAGACATATTTCAAAACTTCTGAATCCTCCAGCCCAGTCAATCACCTGACTTGAATCCCATTGAACAAGATTTAAAGACGATATGTTTAGAAGAATGGGCCAAAATCACACCTGAATACTTTGGCCAATTATTTTCTTCATACAGGAAGCATCTTGAAGCTGTCATTACATACAAAGGCTTCTCCACTAAGTATTAAATAAATAAATACTTTTTTCCTGTGCCATTCCACTTCATTACACATAACTTTATTTATGGAATTTAATGTTTGGATTTTTGTATATTTGCAGATTTCTTGAGTTAATACTGATGTCTGGTGAAAATTTCATGTGAATAGCCTCATTAGAAATATCCATCCATCCATCTTCTACCACTTACTCCTTCTTCAGGGTCGCAGGGGAACCTGGAGCCAGTCCCAGGGAGCATCGGGCACAAGGCGGGGTACACCCTGGACAGGGTGCCAGGCCA
The DNA here is from genome assembly GCF_023375685.1 of Ictalurus furcatus. Classification (NCBI taxonomy): domain Eukaryota; kingdom Metazoa; phylum Chordata; class Actinopteri; order Siluriformes; family Ictaluridae; genus Ictalurus; species Ictalurus furcatus. The sequence continues at coordinate 4,131,693 of NC_071273.1, forward strand.
TCGCAGGGCACAATCACATACACACTCACACACCCATTCATACACTACGGACACTTTGGACACGCCAATCAGCCTACCATGCATGAATTTGGACTGGGGGAGGAAACCGGAGTACCCGGAGGAAACCCCCGCAGCACGGGGAGAACATGCAAACTCCGCACACACGGCCCCAGTGGGAATCGAACCCCCGACCCTGGAGGTGTGAGGCGAACGTGCTAACCATTAAGCCACCATGTGCCCTCATTAGAAATATATTTACTGAAAAAAATGTTGACGTGTTCAATACGTATTTCCCCCTCTGTATATTAACACTTTGTGCTGAAATGAAGAGACTAATCAAAAATACATCCTTTGTGCTGCTAGGTATAGTTTTCTGATTTTTAAGTGTTTTTAAAAGATTGAATCACTTAGGAGGTGTGTCAGGTCCTGCTGTCAGTGAAAGAGAAAAAAGGACTTTTTTGTACGGTGGAGTAATGTGTGTTTCTGCCCTCTCTTTTGCTCTTTGGGAGTCTTGGGACTAAGCCTGTGTTGGTCCCACTCTTTCACATGTTAATATATTTATTCACAGTTCAGTGCACATACACACTGGTTGCCTTCCCTCCTCCTCTCCAAGCCACTCCAGAAAACAGATTTTCCAGCTCATGAAAAAGCTACACAGCACTGTGGAGAAGAGTTTCTCACTGCTACGAATACCTTGGCCTCTTTTAATAATTTAAGAGTGGGATCCCCCCCCCCCCCCCCCCCCCCCCGCCATATATAATGTCCTTTAAAAGTACCAGAACAGCAATACTGCTTTTGAACACGTGAATTCAGCCTCCAGTAAAGCTGGGAAAATTTAAAATAGACAATGTATATTAAATGACCAGGTTGGCTGATATCTTAACACTAGCAATACATATGGTGTTTACATATGCAGTGTTTATGCTGATAAAGTTTAGCTGTCTTTTCATGTCTATTAGAACAGGGTCAGACACTATACTGACTTATTTTACTAAGCAATTTCAAAGAACCATCCCCATCCTTCTCTTTTTTCCTTCACGAGCTGTATTTACCACTGAAGCTTTACTAGCATTATGGTGCACTGCATGATTGATTGGCATGGTACACAGGCAATGTTACACTTTCCGAACAGGGGATATAAGAGATACTGAAAGAGGGAGACGACACAGCCAAGTCTACATATACTGTAACTTGCTGATTCTAGATGTTAGCTTTGTAAATATAAATATGACACCAACGGCATGTCAAACCTCAGAAATCAAGGTGTTATTTTCTACTATATATAGGTCTGTAAACTACAGGCTTACACCCAAATTGCATTTAAAGATTGAATTCTGGCTGCGGTGCAGGTGCCATATGAGTGAGTGAATGAGTGAATGAAATGAGCAAGTTAGTGAAATGAGTGAGTGAAGGAATGAGTGAAGGAGTGAATGAGAGAGTGAGTGAAATGAGTGCATGAGTGAAGGAATGAGTAAGTATGAGTGAGTGAGTGAGTGAGTGAAATGAGTGAGTGAGTGAATTAAGGAGTGAGTGAGTAAGTAAGTAAACGAGTGAGTAAGTGAGTGAATGAGTGAGTGACAATGAAATGAGTGAGAGAATGAGTGAGTGACTGAAGGAGTAAGTGAGTGAAGGAGTGAATGGGCGAGTGAATGAGAGAGTGAATACTTGAATGACTCAGTGCATAAATGAGTGAGTGAGAAAGTGAGAGAGTGCGTGAAATGAGTGGGTGAGTGAGTCAGTGAATGAGTGAATGAAGTGGTGAGTGAGTGAATGAGTGAGTGAATGAGTGAGTGAGTGAGTGAAGGAATGAGTGCGAGAGTGAGTGAAATGAGTGAAGGAGTGAATGAGTGAGTGAATGAAGGAGTGAGTGAGTAAGTAAGTGAATCAGTGAGTGTGAGTGAATGAAAGGAGTGAGTGAGTAAGTAAGTGGAGGAGTGAGTGAGAGAATGAGTGTGTGAGTGAAGGAGTGAGTGAAGGCATGAATGAATGAGTGAGTGAAGGAGTGAGTGAGTGAAGGAGTGAGTGAAGACATGAATGAATGAGTGAGTGAAGGAGTGAGTGAGTAAATGAGTGAGTGAGTGAAGGAGTGAGTGTGAGTGAAGGAGTGAATGAGTTGAGTGAGTGAGTGAGTAAAGGAGTGAGTGAGTGAATGAGTGAAACAGTGAATTAATGAGTGAGTGAGTAAATGAGTGAGTGAAGGAGTGAGTGAGTAAGTGTGTGAAGGAGTGTGTGAGAGAGTGAGTGAAATGAGTGAGTGAGTCAATGAATGAGTGAATGAAATGAGTGAGTAAATGAGTGAGTGAGTGAAGGAATGAGTCAAGGAGTGAATGAGAAGGAGTGAATGAGTGAGTGAGTGAGTAAATGAGAATGATTGAGCGAGTGAAGGAGTGAGTGACTGAATAAGCCATTGAGTAAATGAGTAAGTGAAGGCGTGAGTGAGTAAGCAACTGAATGAGTGTGTGAGACAGTGAAGGAGTGAAGTGAAGTGAAGTGAAGGAGTGAAGGAGTGAATGAGTGAAGGAGTGAGTGAAAGTAAATGAGTGAGTGAGTGAATGAGTGAGTGAATGGGTGAGTGATTGAGTGAAGGAGGGAGTGAGTGAGTAAGTAAGTGAAGGAGTGAGTGAGTGAATAAGTGAATGAGTGAGTGAAGGAGTGAGTGAATGAGTGAATGAGTGAGTGAGTGAGTGATTGAGTGAAGGACTGATTGAGTGAATGAGGGAGTGAAGGAGTGAGTGAATAAGCAAGTGAATGAGTGAGTGAATGGGTGAGTGATTGAGTGAAGGAGGGAGTGAGTGAGTAAGTAAGTGAAGGAGTGAGTGAGTGAATAAGTGAATGAGTGAGTGAGTGAGTGAGTGAGTGAGTGAAGGAGTGAGTGAGTAAATAAGTGAGTGAGTGAGTGAGTGAATGAGTGTATGAGTGAGTGAAGGAGTGAGTGAGTGAATGAGTGAGTGAGTGAATAAGTGAGTGAGTGAGTGTGAGTGAGTGAGTGAATGAGTGAGTGAGCGTGTGAGTGAGTGAGTGAATGAGTGCATGAGTGTGTGAGTGAGTGAGTGAGTGAATGAGTGAGTGAGCGTGTGAGTGAGTGAGTGAGTGAATGAGTGCATGAGTGTGTGAGTGAGTGAGTGAGTGAATGAGTGAGTGAGCGTGTGAGTGAGTGAGTGAGTGCATGAGTGAGTGTGTGAGTGAGTGAGTGAGTGAATGAGTGAGTGAGCATGTGAGTGAGTGAGTGAGTGAATGAGTGCATGAGTGAGTGAGTGTGTGAGTGAGTGAGTGAATGAGTGAGTGAGCGTGTGAGTGAGTGAGTGAATAAGTGAATGAGTGAGTGAGCGTGTGAGTGAGTGAGTGAGTGAATAAGTGAATGAGTGAGTGAGCGTGTGAGTGAGTGAGTGAGTGAATAAGTGAATGAGTGAGTGAGCGTGTGAGTGAGTGAGTGAGTGAATAAGTGAATGAGTGAGTGAGCGTGTGAGTGAGTGAATGAGTGCATGAGTGAGTGAGTAAGTGAGGTTTTAGACATCTGTATGTCGACTCTCGTGGTTAAACTGGTCTTACATGATCTTTACAGGAAAATTGCAGGAAATAAAGGTAAAATTGAAAATTAAATACAAACCATTCCAGGTCATTTTGTGAAATGTATTTATCTTTTTCTAAATGTTGACATCTCAAAATTTGTTATAGACAGGAAAAAAAATATTTTGGCAAAAAAATATTTTTTTGTCTTTTTGGCCAGAATTCAGCCACAATGACAAATGACAGGTTTTCCCAGGCCCCCACACATATGCTCTAATTAAGAACACTGTAAAGCATGAATGATTTTAACTTTGTCAGCCAAGTCAAAAATATTTTAAATAAAAAATGAGTGAGTTCATTTCCGGACTAGATTTGCACAATATTTTACAGCGATGCCAGGTTTTTCCTCAGATGTACAAGATACTGAAATGATCAATAAAGCATCAGTGATGTTGTTCCAGCAATTACTTGTTTTCTAATAAGGAGTGCCTTTTTCAAATGCATTTGTTATTGTCTGCTGTGTAAAATCCAAACCAGTTCCCTACAACTGATGTTGAATTTTTTAGACACCAACTCCTCCATGCTGCTGTGCTGCCAAACAAAACGAGGAAGAAATGTAAGCTAATGAGCTGCCTACTCTTGCTTATGTTTGCTTTGTTCATGTGTGTCTGTCAGGGAAAACATGAGAGAGCAAAGTCTGGTTCATAAAACGACTGAGCCTGTCAAGAAAACCGACTAAATGTATTTAGTGTCAGGTTACTCACAATCTCTCTGTAAAAACAGATCTTGGAGACATTTTAATCATTCACGGTCATATCTATTTTTCACAAACTTTGGAGCAATCAGTTAGATACAGGGATAACATGGGAAAAAAATATTTAAGTGGTGAAATATGGCAAACATTTTAAAACATGATTTGACTGTGTATGAAAAGCTTTCTGATAACATAAATTAAAGCTTTAACTGGGACATTGATAAAGAAGGCATGCAGAAATGACTTGTTGTTGATGTGTGTAGCTTGTGAAGGAAATGTGTGTATAGTTATATTTAACATTTGAAACATTTACTGTTTAATTGTCTATTTTCTATTCATTTGTCACACAATTGCTACATGAAATGCTAGGCACAGGTCCTAGCCCAATATTAGGGAGTGCAAAAGCACCTATTTCAGCCCATATAAAATTGCCTAAGTGCATAAGCAATGTGTTGGTCAAGCTCCCTCTTTCCCTACACTTACTAGAGAAAATAATGAGAGAGAGAGAGAGCGAGAGAGAGAGAGAGCGAGAGAGAGAGAGTCATGTTAATGGAAGATAAGGCAGCTGCTAAATTAGCAGCAGTCTGATGCATAATGCAAAGTTGGTGAAATGATCATAACAACACAATAAATATTGTTAGAACACACTTAAATATTGTTCACCGCATTATGTTGTCAACACAGCTGTTCCTTTACTAAAGTAACCTAACATAAGTAACCTAACACTTGTATTAATGAAAGGCCACACTGACCAATACAAACCAACACCTTAAAGAACATATTTGTGGATTTCATCTAGCCAAATTCAGAACGGATGCTGAATAGCAACATCCATATTTACACCTGGAGACCAGAGCTTATTTAGTTTACAACACAAGGAATATGTCATACAGTAATCTAAGTTTTGCTCATTTTTTAGTAATTTTTAGTCATGGATCAAATAAACATTATCCTATGCATTTAATTTCCATTTTAGCAAATGTCAGTTAATACGCCTGTTAACTTACTTTATTACTTTGGTAACATTACAGTAACATTATGGTTTAACAGTGAAATGTGGCTTGTTAATGTTATCTAATGCAGTAGACAATGTTAATTAAGAGAATCTTGATGTAAAATACTACCACTAAATTAGAAGTATAGCTAGCTAAGTATTCAGCAGCTAGATAATGCAAGGCAACCTTATCTCAAAACTTAACATGATTTTGTCAAACTTTTTCCTGAAAAAGTTCGAATTTAGATGAAACTAGCCAGCTAATGTTACGTTTTCCAGTGTAAAGGGTACTAGCTGAGATTTTGCTACTAGCTATATATGCTAGTTCCAAATTCATTACATGGCTACCTAGTAAACATTAGCAAATGTGAAATTCTCTCATCTAACATTACCAGCAGGTTACTAATGCCATTTAAAAAAACAAAAGAATACAATACAAGAATATGTCCTCAAGTACCAACATTCGTGCTGTAATTTGCTACATTGCAAACAATGTTATCTTACCAAATGAAAATATATTGAATATAGTCAAATACTGCTAATATTTCCTATTATAACATTACAATAAACCAAATATTACAAACGCTCATCAAAGTTATTTCTAGGTCTAGGTCTATTAGGATCTTATAATAGTACATTTGACTATATCCAAGATATTTTCTTGCAGTGTCCTAATACCATTCAGTTACCTAAAGGCTATTCCTTTCTTCTAAATGCCATGTGTAGGTGTTACTGGAGCTTATTCAGAACGTTCATTCAGCAGAGGGCCAGTTGTCAGTTAGTGGCCATGACACTGATCCTTCCTTCATCCGTTTCCATCAAAGACTTTATATCCCCAACCTTCCATTTCCAGAAGAAGGGGGCAGAGTTATAAAAAACTGCTGGGTTTTGTCCAGATACAACACACTGAGTGGAGAAAGCACACTGACAATAAGAGGATTTGTTCTTGAAGCACCCACCTGTGTAAGACCAGTCCACATCCTCTGTAAACCTGTGCTGGTCTCTAAGGTATTTGCTGCTTAGGCCTATTAGAAGACAGACAGAAATGGAGAGAGAGAGAGAGAGAGAGAGTGAGAGAGAGAAAGAGAGAGAGAGAGAGAGAGAGAGAGAGAGAGAGAGAGTGAAAAAACATATCTTTTGGAAGAGTGGAAAAAGCCATTCAAACTACACAAAATAAACATTGACTGGATGTTAACTACATTTCATATATAGGATACATGAAATACATGTGTGTGATTGAACTGGATGATGCTTTCTTTTTTGTTACAGCGAGAACCAGAATTGTTTCAGTAGTTGTTTATCTTCCTCCTTCACAGCAGCAGTATCACTTCGATTACTTGTGTGAATGAACACGCTGAGTATGAAAATGACTCATTATCATTTCAATTCTTCATGCGACCTGTTGCTGTTTTTTTCCCCTTGAGCACACAGAGACAAAACACATCAGTGTCATATTTGGTGTACATACAGCCACACACACACACACACACACACACACACACGCTGCAAAAGAGAGATTCTGAATTCTGATGCCATGAAAGTATGGAGATCAAAAGGCGTGTGTTCTAACTATAAAGCACACAGCAGCTTTTATACATGTAAGGCACATACAGTGCATTTCAAACATGAACAAACACTCCAAAATTACAAACAGCAATGCAACAAATGACCTAAAAGTGTTTCACGTTTGGGATCTTGCACATCAAAAGCATTCCACAATAATTAAACCTTAATAGATTGGTGCCAAGAAATATTATAGCGGGTCAAAACCTGATCTAAAATCTCACAGGCTGTGGGCCAAGCCACGAAAATGTACATTTCATCAAATCCCTGGTTCAGAACTACATCCTTATTTTCTATCCACATCTAGAATATTTCTGTTCGTTTAAGAAGAAAAAAATCTCCAGGCTAGCACAGCACTAAAACTGTTTACTTCCAGAGTTTGCTATACTGATGGTTATTTGTTAACTAAAAGAAAAATACATTTGATTTGTCACTTTATTTAGTAACCTGATTAGCTTTCTGACTTATTGTAAAATTTACAATGAAAATAGGCAAAAATGAAGAATGCCAACACCATTGCAATCACAATACAATGAAGTAAATATGAGACAGTTTTTTCTTTTTCCTCAGTTACAAGCCAGGGATCGAGCAACTCAAAAACTAAGGCAGAAAGCAAGACTATCTACTATCTAAGATAGCAGATAACCCACTATCGATCAAATAAATCTCAGTCAATGAATTCTCAGTCACGCAGTCATCACACTTTGCAATCTTTACGGCATGTAATTATAATAAAATGTAAATATAGTTTGATTTTAAAATTGCATTCGTTTTGTGTGAAGGAAAAAAAAAGTTCTCAGTACTAGAATCCGGCCCTTATTTTACAAAATACGAACTTGATAACACCTGATTTACTAATAGGTGCTATGGCTTGACAGTGGCTTGCAAATGCATTAAAGTGTTCGTACATAAAGTTTTAAGAATACAGTGCAGTGTCAATGCAAATAGATTAATTTTGCACTACTATTGCGCTTTACCATCCCTAAAAGTCACTTTGGAAATGGCAATTGTGAGCGCAAATTAACATAACTAAAGGACAGGCATTAAAGTTGAGGAAGGCCATTTCTGCAATATGAAGACAAAATGATGCACATCTTATGGATAAACAAATATGCCGACCTGATGCGCTAGCATCTCAAAATAATGAGAAAATTCCTTGAAATGATTACTTATTTCTTACACCTCTACTCTGTGCACTTTGCTTTTCTAGAACTCAATTAAAATATCTTGTATGGTAGCGCTACTTGTATTGTTCTCCACTTGATATATATCGCTTTGCTCGTATTTCCTCATCTGTAAGTCGCTTTGGATAAAAGCATCTGCTAAATGAATAAATGCAAATGTAAATGTACTTATGTGTATTCTTATGTATTCATTATACACACACACACACACACACATATATATATATATATATATATATATATATATATATATATATATAATTTATTTTTTTTTTTTTTTCCAAATCATCGCTCAGGTTATGTTTCCAGGAAGACTTTTTAAGATGTGAATCTGCAACAACTGTCACCCACAACATTCCCACTAACTGCATACTGACCATGCACATCTGCAATGTTTATTTGCAGTCTTACTAAATCCGAGTGCTCAGACTTCTACCATGTGAAGTTTATTTATACCGACTTATCATGTTGAGTCCATAACTGAATATATTTTGGGAATACACAACTGTGACACCACTTTTTAAAATGCTCCTATACATTTTTCAGTGAAGCTGAATGTCTTAGGTCAGTCTAAGGTCAGCACGGTCATGACCCTATGCGTAGAGAAAGTTCTTTGTTCTAATAAAACACATTCTGGCTATAATTCAGAGTGACACAACAACAACAAGAGCTTGCATACTCTTCAATAGCAAACCTCTAACAGCTCGCTTCAGTTTTATAGCTGGTAAAGGGAATGTAGAATAAAATCCCTCCTGCATGAAATTCTTGAAATTATCCTCTTGTCTAAATCGTAGTTTCAGCTTATAACAAGACATGAGTTGGCCTTTAAACATTTGCTGAATCACATATAAATAAGATAATTAGGCAGACCCTAAAACAGATGATGCAGCATGTGCTGTATCTTGTTATAAAAGTCTGAAATACGGCCCAAATGCAGGTCATGCTGGTTTAAATAATCATATATTTGCTGTAGGGTCAAATCTTGCCTAAATGTAAATGTGTGGATGGCTAACATACAGCAGTGCTCTGAATATCACAGACTTTATACTGCATGTGTCTTGAGCCTTGGCCTGAAACCTTACACAAGTGAAGAGGCTTTGACATTGTTGGTGGGAAACACATGTTGTACAGGGCAGGTGGAACAACCGAACAGCTCTATGCTTGCAGACAGCTAACTGAATTATGTGTCCTCCTAAATTCTTTTGGATTATTTAAAAGCCCCACTGTATAGCCCTAGTGTATTTTTTACTAACCGATATATCACTATACATAGACTTTCATTACTGTATGGATTTTAATCAATATATTTATGTAAACAGTTGTTTTGAGCAGGTCTAAAAGTCTTAAACAGAGTTTCTCGAAGCTCTAGAGCATTGCTATCAACTAGCCAGAGAAGTCAATATCTGACTGATCATGCAAATTATCTCTTGCAGGTAATCAAGTTATAGTTATCAAAGCTGGAAACGCACAGTTCTTGGGTCTCAGGCACCAAAATGAGCACAATAACCTTAATAAAAATCTAAATGCTAATTATTTTGGCCGAATGTGCAGAATATAACAGCTGATTGAACATTATGTTCGTAAATTTAGAAGTCATATTTTCTTCTTTGAGCCAGAAAGGGAGTATGAAGGGAACCAGAGCGTGCCGCAGAGCAATTTTTTTTATGTACCAATGAATGGAGAGCAAAGAGCCTGCATTCACATGAGTACATTATTCAGATGTGTTCTAAATTGATACAAATACAGAGCTGAATAAAAAAACAAAGATGTTTATTTATTTATTTATTTATTTAAAATTAAGAAACCTGTGAAACCAGTTCTTAAGTTCTTAAATAAACTTTCTTGGTTGTTATTAAAAGAAAACCTTCCCTGAAAATCATACTGGCACTATAATGAATTGCAGCTTAAAAGACACCATTTCGAGCAGCAGCAGCACTGCGTCCAAGCCGCATCACAGATTCTCATAGCGTGTCCGACTAACTTTTCTGTTTCTTCAGGAACGTAACAAACCCAAAAAACTGAATTAAATCTGATCAAATATTATCAGGTGAAGTATAAACAAGTTATTTGATTTGAGAAAGACATCATTGTTTTTACAGATTGTTTTTTTCCAGCAGCCCTTTTTCTTTGCAGTGTTTTCCATAGTGATAGGCAGATTTGGAGCACTAAGATTATTTAGAGCGCTAAAGTTATTTGGAGCAGTGAAAAGACACAGATGCAGATAGTTGCACTGTGTTACACCCTAGTTCAGAGTCTCTCTACAGAGAAACTTTGAAAAGCGGTTACGTTCACTTTGATGTCTTTGTTTGTTTGTTTGTTTGTTTTTTGTTTTAGTTGTGTTTTTTGTAGTTTGTTTAATGTTGCCTCTTATTTAATGTTATACTCCTTTCAATGCATCATAAAAATTTATTGCTGTTCTTGTTCTCTGAATAAACTGTGACAAGGACAATGTAGGTGTGCGAGACGTCAGTTATTTTCGGAAATTTCCTAGGGTCAGGGTTAACAAACATTTTTACTTGAGAGAGATATGAGACTGCACATCATAGGAACCAAAATACGGTTCTAGGAATGTGTTTTAAGAATCTGTATGTGTGTGTGTGTGTGTGTCAGAGTATGCTATGGAGAGGCTTGAGTGACCAACTGATTAAATTATTGCATGCATGAGTATGTATATCCACTATGTGTTACAGACCAGCTGTTAGCATGAGGGTCAGAAGTCAAGTGACATCCAATAAGCATGAGAAAGCAGTCCCAGTTGCTGAAAGTGAAAAAAAAACAAGCAACAGCCGTGAGCTTTAGGCTCTCTTGAAACAGCACCACAGTTCCTTACATCCACAACCATGACATTCGTTTAGCTCATGCAGTTTAAAGCCTATAAATCATGCCCTCTGTGTTGGCTACGCTTTCTCACACTGTTGTGTGTCTTTTCTTTGGGGTTGCCATATGGTGGAACTTACGAATAAAATAGACTAAAAAGCTGTAGTCGATATGCACTCAAATTTGCCACTTTGTTTCTGCAACTAATATATGAAGCACTGGATTAAAGAGCATCCCTTGGCATTTAGGACCTACTGTCCTGCTTTCAGTGTTACTTCAGGGCACGTTTTTTAAACTTTCAGCTTTGGTGGTACTGTAGGATTTTGCTGCTGTACACAGAAGAAACTGGCCCAGTTGAAAAAAAAAGTAGACTTTTCTAGGCTGTAAAGGTCTGTGCAGAAACATCACTTTGGCAGCACAACTACCTGCCATACCAAATGACAGCATGTGGAACCGGTATGTGTATAGTGATCCTTCCAGTGTTTAAGAGAACCAGTCGCCTATGCTGCCAGTGCTGATGATACACAACGCTTTTCATCACAGCATATCCGACAGGGAGCAGGTCTCTAATCAGCATGCAGGACATGCCAAAGGAAACTCCTAGACAACACGCAGGGTTGGCGATGGCGTTTTGCCACTGGAACTTCCTGCACTGCCTCATCCATCACTATGGTCACAGGCTCAGCCCCCTTTGTAATTTCCCTTTATCCCTCCTGTTGAGTTCACTACTTAGTGATAGATATATTGTTCACCACATCTCACTGACCCAGGCCATTTATTTTTAATCAATACATTCATGAAATTTATTTTACATTTTTTATTTCATGTAAACAATCATTTAAGTATTCATGAATAAAAGAAGAAACAACCTTTTGCCTAAACAGAACTAACAGGACTAGATCCTTCCTGACATTAACACTGCTAGTCTCTCCTGCCAAAGCACCCGAGGACAAGCAGTCATCAGTTAAGTGTGGGTACAGAACAACTTCCCGTAGTCAAGCAGACCTCAATGACCCCAGTGTTACTTCTTCCCTTTCTAAACATTTACATTGCAGTTGAAGAGAGTTACAACACAAAGTTCAAAAGAATGCAAAAGTCAAGATTGTAAGTGTCACGGTTCTATTATCGGTTCACTTTTTTTTTCTTTAAAGTGGACTGTTTTTCAATTGATCAAATTAAAAACTCTTGAGTATACAGTATGTACCTTTAATTCTCAAGTAACATCAGCTCCGTCGCTGTGTGTTCTTGCGTATTCTTGTTTTTGGTCGGTATGTACTACAGTTACCACGGAAAACAATCTTTCTATAATTATTATCATTTACAATATAGGGCTTTAAAGAATAACACTGACAGTAATTAAGTCAAGCACAATAATGTTCTTTTGTCAAGCTATCAAAGCTTCACACGTGCTCACACCTTAAAATGGCTTAAAACAATTTAAGGCACAATAATTGGTTTCTGTATTGGACTCCTACTGACTGGTAAAAAATAACAACTTTATTTATCTCCCAGTAGACTAAAAAAAAAAAAAAAAGGTTTTCAGTGGAAATGCGCCAGAAACTGAATTTAATACCACTGGCCTTTCCACGGCTTGACTAGATTTGTTCTGTCTGAGAGCTCCCATTTGAGCAGATTGTATTTCTCAGGCAGAAGGGGGGGAGCCTTATCTTAAATAAACTTACTGCACTTTAAACCTGCAACAAGAGGTTGTGTGCATGAAGCTTTCCAGAACAAAAGTTGAGATCTAGCACCATATGCTAATATCCCTTTTGAAATGTAAGAAAAGGTTCATCTTAGGTTCGTGTAAGGTCTTACAGAGACACTGCTCCGTGTGGAATATGACTCAATCAAAAATTCAAGAGCATGTTTCATAACCCTGGTTTATGCTGCCATGGCAACAGACATAGTGCACAATGTCGGTTTCATCTAGCATCTGTATCATGAGTCTTCCAATGCAAGGGTAAACCCTCCTCCATCAGAAATCACTGCAAATCTTGACCGAAATACAGTTGGGTTTGAATTGAGTTGGTTTTGGGATGCCACTGGAGATCATTTTCTACAAGACTACATTCTTAGTTAAGAAAAATGTCTAAATTCTACAAAAGAATACAAAAGGAAAAGGATCTGAGTAGCTATGGGGGTCTTGAGCACATCATCCTAATGAAATTCCAACAACAAACTTCAAATTCAACACAAATTAAAGAATACAGTCTCAATATGATGTGAGTCCATGTAATATTATCGCTCCAGTCTGCATCTAATGCCATGCGCAAGCAATAAACCAACAACCATAGCTGCTGATTATATAATCCTGTCGAGGTGACATGGATTATGAAGGCAGGTTGTTTTAAACAATCTAATAGGTAAGATGAGGTAATATGGTAATATCATTCTGTGTATCCTCGGGTGCCTGCTAAATATGTCTGAAAGTTTTCCTTATGTTATTTATTTCTAGCAGTGAATATTCAGCTCGTGCTGCCAAAAATTATTTAGGGCAAAGCCATGGAGGCTAGAAAACTGCATTAGGTTGGAGCACATAACACAGCTCTTCATAAGATTCTCCCATGAAATATTCAGTGCATATGAAACAGTCTCTGTAGCATTCTTTAGAGAAACTCTAGGCTAATGGTTTGACAAATATAGCATGGTTTATCACCCTTTAGTCACTCCTAAAGAACGGCTGCAACAGCTAAAGCCTTCGGAGTGACTTTCACCTTCTGAGTGAAAATGCAGGCTGAGAAATTGTAAGTACTCATAACTACAGTGAAATGTACTTTTAACTGTGTAACAAGATCATTCATTAATTAACTTTCCAACATTGCCGGTCATAACCACTGATGACCCTGTGTATATGTTATGGCTGAGCGTTCAAATGGATTGAGTGAATTCATGCTGCTGGGGCTGTCACGGGAATATCAGTGTTCTCATTCCAGCGCATTCAATAAAGGAAAAACTGAATTATGTTTCCTGTGATATCAAACGTTTGAAAAGGTCAGTCTAATGCAATATGGCATGGGCTGTACTGAATGAGACAGATGCTCCCTGATGCCATACAAGCCCGCGAGCCCTCATACTTGTCCTACGGCCCTTTAGTCTTTGGTTCACTGAATAATAAATACACAACCATACACAGTGGGTTAAGTGGTGTAGCATGTGCCAGTTCACAAACACAAACTGAGAGCAAATCTGCCATCACAAGCTTTACACATGAAAAAAATCAGCAGTAAATTTGAATGGGAAACTACACACTCTGGAAATGGAGTGTTGTTACTGACCTGACTTTAATTATTTCAGATGACATCTTTTTTTTTTTTTTTTGATGGATCACTATATCAGTGTCGATAGCAGAGGCTAAGAGTTAACGAGCAGAAGGGCAGATGGTAGATGATGCTTCACCTCATTCCAGCAGATGGCATTAACACCATGATATCTTACCTCTAGCCAAAAACAGAGTATAGCCACTACATCAAATACTATTTCACTTGGTTTAAGACTGGGACAGCTATGGTCTGATTGGTCACACTTCTGTCCTGCGTAGGCTGGCCGAATTAAAAACTGCACATCCATCCAAAGTGCTTCCTACACTGAGAAAACACTTTGTCCGCACGCAAACAGGTTCTGAATTCCCACACTTTATATTTGAAATGAAACACTGCCTGTGACATTAAAGTGGGAATGCCTGGGAACCCATAAGTCACTGGACAGCTGGCTGCTCACTTGACACTTGGCCAGCTGTACAGTACGTTACTACATCATCGGCTCACGCATAAAGCAAAGCAGATAACACTTTACTAAAGTACAATTTATATGCTGTTGCTTGTAGGAAATACTTCGATAGGTAAGGAATATTAGCTTCCTGAAGGGATTGTACTTCTGATAGAGAAACACTCTGTTTAACCTATGGGTGTTTTCCCAGAGGTGCAAACCAAAGAGTTTTAGATTGAATCTTTTTTTTTTTTTTTTTTTATGAGCGTGCAATCCACAACACTGGCAAAGTTGTTTAAAAAATAATAATAAATGGGGGGAAAAGGAAGGTTTCAGAAAGATGCAAATGTAAACGAACAATACTAGCAAACATTTTAATAAATGCATGAGATCAGTGTGGAAAAATGCACAAACTGCCTCATCTGTTTAAAAAAAAAAAAGAGCTGTGAGTGGAAGTGATGATGTGATTATTGACAACAGGATCATTTCTGAAGTGAACAAAAGCCCCCTTTCTACTCTGATCTCAAAACGCAGTATATGTGAGGCTGAAAGAAGCTATAGAAGACAAGAAGCTCCTGAACATCAACAGGGACTGACAAATGAATGCATTGCATTCATTGAATGCATGGAAGAATGCATTGAAGCAAAAAAAACCTATAGTTTTTTTTGGTTTTCTTGTTTGTTTGTTTTTTTGGGGTTTTTTTTTTTTGATGATGATGTATGTGGGTCCAGAAATACATAATTTTTTTGATGAAGAATTTGCAACCAGGAATTTGTCAACATTAAATAAACAAATTTCATTATGTATATAATCATTCATAAATATATGGATAGACTGAGAGAGAGAGAGAGAGAGAGAGAGAGAGAGAGAGAGAGAGAGAGATAAATAGATAAATAGATAGACAGACAGACAGACAGATAGACAGATAAATAGATAGACTATATTCATTTTAGATCCAAAACATAGGAGCAAAACAACACACTGTCACAGTGCTGTGAGACTGAACTGCAATGCACAGGAGAAATTAAATGAGATGTTGAAATAATCATCATCATATAAAAAAGTTACAAATATGCAATAAAATAATTAACTAACTGCAAACGCGCTTTGAACCTCATCCTGAACCTCATCCTGAACCTCATCCTGAACCTCATCCCGAACCTCATCCTGAACCTCATCCTGCGTCTTCACGTCTGTACTCCAGATGCACAGGTTCTTACCTACTGAACACATGATGCACAGCTGAAAGATTAAAAGGCAAAAGCTGATTTTGATCCCGGACATTGTCGAGCGGTTGGGGTTGAAGCCGGGCGAGTGAAGACCCTTAAAGCAGAAGCGACGTGCTGCGTGTGAGGATGCTACAGAAGGTCCATGTCGATCCCCTCACTCAGTATTCCACTCCACACGGCAATCCACAGTGTCCCCGATATGGTTCGCCAACCGGCTCATAAACACGGCCAGATCACCCCCTGCACTTCACACTGTTAACGCTACATGCACAAGGACTTTTCGCCATCCGACAGAAAACGCATTGATATGCCTTGTTGGTTTGAAGTAGGCGTGACTGAGGGTGGAGATCGATTAGACAAGATCAAAACTGTACTGATGTCCACATGTTAATGCAGCTGTCATCCTTTCATTCTTCCGTAAACTTGTTAGATCGTTTAATTCGATCAATATCAAGTCCAATATATTTTCCTTTACAAGCAAGGCAGGATTATCCATATGGGATTGGCCCTGGGAGTGCCCTGGGGCACCAACCAATGAGGGGCACCAAATGATTACGATAATAACTAAACCTTCAAAATATTTACCATATCTTATATATATATATATATATATATATATATATATATATATATATATATATATATTAGCCATAGAGAGTGAATATAAATATATATGTATATAAAGAATTGTGGTTGGGTATATGTGCCCTACCACACACACACTTGAGTCCACAAAAAAACAAAAAATCAGACAATTCAGAATGGATAGGCAGCAGCTAGGCAGTTTTGTGAAACGCAAACTAAAATAAAGATCAACTACCAAGGCACATAACCTCCATTCACAATGTATCTGTAAGTTTTCTCTTCGGATATATAAAAAAAACTTTCAGGGTTTAATTAACGACGTTGCATGCACAAAGTCAAGAAAGATGATGTTCTGCTAAAGGTAAGGCTTATTTACTATTATTTCTGGGCAAATATGTGACACTGTTGTCGAGTTGATATTTGTGGAACGGGTTTCTCTTTTAACTGGTTGCTCAGCTTGTGATGCTTGTAAAGTCAGTGTATGTAAGTTTCCCTGTTTGTGATTTGCGCCTGTGCGTCTCTGTGCTGCTGCGTTCAGTTGTTGATATGTTGCTTGTTACAGTCCTTCTTGGACTTAGCTTATTTGATACGTGTGTGCAATGATTTCTTTAGGCATACTCTGTAATGGTTTTGCATGTAGTCCTAATACAGGCCATTTATGATGGAAAAATGATATGTTGCATGGCGTGTTGCATTGGCATGTGAGTTGCATTGTGAGAACTGAGCATAACGGCTAGAATGGCATTTGTAGGTCCATGTGTGTCTATGGTGTCAGGTATTTTGGTTGGGTCTTAAATTTTTCTGTAGTATGTATGGTGAGCCTGTACTTTAGCTATAGGTTCATGTAAATCTATGGTCTTTATACTCATAGTAAATGTAACTTTTTTACGTGTAAAGTGGGAGAAGGGGACACACTTCAAGCATGGTTCCCAAACTTTTCCAGGGCAAGGCCCCCCAAATGGCATTAAAATTTGACCGAGGCCCCCCTTTTGCAAGATGTCTTTAAAACACATAAAAAATACAGACTTCTGAATATATCCCCCTTTTTTTTTATTAATAATTACATCTTACATCTTTACATTACATTAGGAATTGATTGTGTGTGTGTGTGTGTGTGTGTGTGTCTGAGAGTGAGAAAGAGAAAACATACATTTGTTTATTTTTCACACCAAATTGTTGAGGCCCCCCGGGCGCCCCCTGGTGGCCCCCACTTTGAAGACCACTGCCCTAGGGCACCACGCTGTGTTACAAGGCCTGCTTACAAGTCTGCTGTCAATTTCTGAATTATGATACTGTCCTTTAATGCATTACTTAATAATGATCTTTATACCACAGCGCAGCTGAATTCTCAAATCTGATTGGTCGGGACAGTAGCAAGAGTCAGACAGGTGTTCCAGCTGTAACATGATCAGTAGGTTTATATTAATGCCCTCTTTCTAATACATTTCTATAGTAACAGCTCATACACAGGGACTTGTACAGCAAAAGCTTCTTGTAATATAAGTCTAATAATAAACATATTTTAAAAATGTGTTGTTGATTAACAAATTAACATGTATACTAATCACTGATGTGGTGAAATTTATTTAAATGTATTTTATGGAATGTTAAATGTTTTTGCTTTGTAAAGTTTCCCAGCATAGGGATGTCTTCAGGACAGAGGAATTTATACTTTCTCATTTCTTAGTAAAATAACTATCTGTGTTCATTGAGGGGGGGGGGGGGCGGTGGGAGTGCTGGTGCAGCACCACTGTCTTAAACATATGGTCCACAATGTTGAATCCAACTTTAAACCGTTAAAATGTGCAACATGCATAAATTAATAAATACAATAAATATAATTTTTAATTCATAAATCAAAAACAAATTGGTATAAGAATAACACAGAAAAACACACTCCAGACTCCTAGATTTTATGGAGAAAAAAAATCCACATCGAGGTGGTATGGCACTCCCATACCACCTGATATAACCTGATGCTTCGCGTCAGGTTATATCAAACCACCCTGTCATGTGATTTTCCTTACTAATTATTCTCATTGTATGTTATTATTGAGTAATGTTACACAATACAACTTAATATTTAACTAACAATAAGTGTGTATAGCCAACTAAGGAGATTGTAGTCTAACGTCTAAACTAGCAAGCTGATTTCTAGTCTAAATTTAAAAAAAAAAAAAGAACATTAATAATGAGGTTTAAATTTTACAAACCACAAACTGCCCTCATAAACTCTCACATTTATATGTTTTGGAATAAAAAGTATACTCAGTATTCTCAACCAGAAGTGCATTTTCTGACTTCATGTTGTAGGAGCAGACAGTATGGATCAGGGCATGAATATACCATTTATTTTGTCTACTTATTGAAACATAGCTTTTTTATTAGCCTCAAATCGAAGACCTATCACTGATTCTTACATAATATTTTCTTTATTTTTATTCTTCCAACATTGCCACAGTAAACTGATTTCAAATTAAAGAACAATCAAGTCGACATCTTACCATTAACAAAGAGTCAATATTTTCTAGTAATTGTGAATAACAGAACTGAGATGTTCGTTGTTTTGTATATTATCTTCATATTGTGTATTGCTTTATGCTAGGCAGGGTCTTGTGGATCCGGAGCTTATACCTGCTGCTCCACTGTGCCCCTCTGTTTTATATCATATATTTACATAAAAATCATTGAACACACTTATATAAAACAAATATTCCATACTAGGACAAAGATGTTACATACTGTTTAAACAGACAAGCTCCATCCAGGCGGCTACCATAAAACCCCTAATATACATTCACTCAAGTTTCGCAGACTGGCTTATGATGTCCCATGAGAGCTAAACATAAGTCACCTCTGTCTATAAACCTACAATGTCGTCCTCAGCTGAGCAACAGGCATCTCTGCTAACTGGGTAGTCAAGGAATGCAATTCCTTGGTGTCCTCATAGTTTGTTAAACCCATGATTTTAAATGGAGTATAGAGTACATCCCAAAACTTTAATTGATAATCTTTTAGCCCTGCAAATTGATTGATCTCCAAGGAAGTATCAATTCTTAAATTCTTTGTATTGGGCGGACTTAAGGAGAGAGGTGAAGAGGTGGTTTCTAAATCGAGGATACACAGGTGCTTCCTATGCATCACATTTATTTTGGCACATAATTATTTATTATATTATTATCCAATAAACAGAACCATAAAATTAATGAATCATGTTAATTCAATAAACAGTGGGTACAAATAAAATCCTTGGACAAAAGTCAATTAATATGACTTATTAATATGCTCTAAAACCGACTCGGGTGATGAGTTTCTTGTTTAGGCTAAAACAAGAAGTTTTAATGCAATAATATTGCAATAATATTTTAATTAAGGTTAATTCAGTGTGTAATAAGTTCTGAATAAGCAGATCTGTTATACAGTTAATACAGCTGGGAAACATGACAATAAGTTAAGTGACACTTCAGTGACTGAGGATGTCTCATTGGGCAAATGCATGTGTTCTCTATTCCTCCTCCCCTCGTTTTATCCTTAAATACTTTTCTTGCTTCCTCGAAGAGAGGAGATAAGAAGTGAGGAAGAGAGGCAAGGAAAGGAAATGATGAGGCACAATTAAAGAAATGAGAAGCATTAATATCGTAGTGTGGCTGCACTAATTCACTTAACCCTCCATGGTATTATATTACTGTAATGTTTAATGTCATCGTTCTGTTCGATTAATTAAGTGTTATTTGTTAGCCTAAGAATGAGCTGTTTGTCAGTGACACGTGTTGTTTTATGGTGGATTGTGTTCAAAATCTTTTTTTTTTGTCATATATACATCTGTGGCTAACCAACAGGCCTTTTACTGTGCTGGAAATGCAAGTTGCCAATAAAAGAGTAAGTGTGTTGTTTTAACCATGCTTCCTGGTCAAGTCTCTTCCTCACTAACGCCCACCACAAAATGTACAGCGCTGCCAGCAGGAAAATATCCAA
The DNA here is from genome assembly GCF_023375685.1 of Ictalurus furcatus. Classification (NCBI taxonomy): domain Eukaryota; kingdom Metazoa; phylum Chordata; class Actinopteri; order Siluriformes; family Ictaluridae; genus Ictalurus; species Ictalurus furcatus. Next base: position 4,152,007 of record NC_071273.1, read on the forward strand.
CAGGCAGCGTAAATAAAGCAGAATTTTACCACAAAAATCTTAGTGTGTGTCAGTGGATAGTGTGGCTCAATGCTAACAAGATAAATGATTTTTAAAAAAAATGTATCAGTTGAACCAATATTTAACTGTATTCTATTTAAATAACACAAGTACATGTAGCATCTGCTGTGTAGTTCATGTCAGATGATGATAATTACCTCCAACTACAACTGTAGTAGAAATATTTACTGGAGATTAACTGACTTTTTTGTAGATCTGAGTATCAGGACAGAGACTAGGTCAAAAAATGGTCGTTACAGTTATTACTGACATGAAAGAAAAACATCAAACAAATTAAACATCGTTCTTGTCTTCCCAAATAAGAACAGAAAATACTTAATAATAATATTAAATAATCAAAAGAAAATGATGACGTATAGCTTACATACTATAAGATATTAAATGACAATGCACAGAAATAATCATTTTTAAAAAAAGCACACTCCACATTCCACACATACCAAAAAGGGGTTAAATGCTGAGTTTCAGGCATGATCTCTCAGTCTCAGTTCTGTAGGTCTCTAGTTTGTGTCACGATGTACTGGAACCAAATCGTTTTGTGTTCTTGGTATGTGTTGTTTTGAGCATTCCTAATCACCCCACTTTTTCATCCTCTCTCTCTCTCTCTCTCTCTCTCTCTCTCTCTCTCTCTCTCTCTCTCTCTCTCGGTTCTTCTTCTTCTCTTATTATCTGGTAGACTAGACGTCTTGTAGTTCTTATATCACTTGAACATACATAATAGGTGTTTTGATTTTATCTGTGACCTGTTCCAATTGGCATTTATCATTCTTCATCAATATTTCAGTGTGTGTATATATACTATGTTTTCTGCATCATTAAACTAAGAAGCTTTCACTGGACAATGGTGTCGGTGTGACTTCTTCCTGGTAACAGATGAGAGGAAATCAGCCAGAGCAGGGTCCAAATTCTGGTTCTGTGAGTGGTATCGGAGAAAGAAGTTAACACGCAGCTTTTGTGCTGTACTCAAACTTAAGTGCAAAATGTGTTATCCACCATTTGCAACTGATTTTCCATTTTCCTAGAAAATTTTGTCTCCCTACAGTCCCTTTGGGCCCCTGGAATCATCCTCACCCCTGCCTTTATGCCACTACTTATTAAAGTTCCATTATGCAGCTTGGCTTAGCCCTCTGATTTACATAAAGTATAATCTTTTAAACATTGTGTGGGGTAAAATAGTTTGCTTAATTAGTCAGCTGCTACCCAGTACCATAGCTAGCACAATGCTTATAGATTCTACCTCCTGAAAAGCATGGCGGTGCAGCAGGTTGCCTCACCATCTCACAGCTCCAGGGTCCCAGGCTCTATCCTGAGCTCAGGTTAGTGTCTGTGGAGAGTTTTGCATGTTTTACCCGGGTCTCCATGGGTTTCCTCTGGGCACTCCTGTTTCCTCCCACCTCCAAAAAACATCTTAGTAGGTGGATTAGCTACACTAAATTGCCACTAGGAGTGTCCAATGTGTGTGTGTGTGTACATGGGAGGGCTATTCCTGGGATAGTCTATGTATCCACCACACACATGAGCATTATAAACCAGTTAATAAAAATGAATGAATGGGTTAATGTGCATGACGACTACACTGTAGTTTGGTGCCTAGTCCAAATCAATTCACTTCATCAAGCCACATCACACAGTGAAGAAGGTAACAATTCAGGCAACTGAAACTGTCTCCTCTGTCCTGTCTTTTAGCCATAGCGCACACAAACATGCTCTTTCCTGTTATCCTTTTGCATAAATTTACATAATTGAACTGAGATTAGCTCTAATTTATGCAGGCTCCTTACTTCTCTTTCAAGAAAGCATTTTTGTTTGAGTGCATTTGATAGGGATTCTTTTACATCTATATAAAGGCCATTGTGTACATACACTCTGAATACTGCACCACGCTGGAGCTTTGCTCGAGATCTCAGTCTGCAGGGTTTCATTGTTCTGTCTTTCCTGAAATAGCCCTGAGAATGGGAGCACACAAATTCCCATCATGCATATGGTGTAAATGTGGATGTGGAGGTTTTATGGTGGATTCTATGTTGGCATCAGTTGAGGAAAAATACCAAAAAACAACAATATAATGAAGTAATGCTGCCTTGGAAATGGGAACTATGTCCCCAGAATTACGTCACTTTCGACCTCTGTGTGTTTGAGCTACAAAATGTTGGGTACACGGACATCTCTATGTTCGTCTTTCGCTAGCAACAAGCTATCCAGGTACGTGTTTTGAGTAATTTATATTTTCCTCCTCAGAACTGTAAGCTGTAGTCAGTGTTATAGATTTAACAAGTGAATGAGTCTGAATGTTGATTGATCTAAAGCAACTTGTATACACATTAGAATGTATTTAAAGGTAAGAAGTGATGCTTTGTTTACTGTTTATGCTGTGAGCAGCCACGACATCGCTTGCTGAACTCAGGGGTTGAGGAGACTGTCCTGGGTTCCTGGGAGTAGGAATTCCAAGTTTGTTTTTTCCTAGTCTGAGGTTGGAAATTACGAGTAATGAGCTTAGTAGAAATAAATAATGAATTAGTGTACATATTTAAGTACAGGGTGCAAGAGTCCTGCACAATCATCCATCAATAAACAGTTCTGTTGCCCCACTGAGTAGGAACTTGTAAGAGGCACATGAAATAAATGCCACATGCCACTAGATGGTAAATGAGCAGAAGAAAAGACAGATGAAAACAGGTCACCTGTAGGGATGTTCAAGATTTACACTAGAGAGCATCTAAATTAAAAGTGTAGTAAACAGGGTATTATTGATCATGTTCTCACACCACATCTATGCACCGATTACGCTAGTCCACTTACACTCCAGCATTTTATCTCTGTTAAATTTGAATTGAATTTAAGCAAATGAAATATGCACAGTGATACTGTTCAACTGACTGAATCCAGCAGATGACTCCATAACCTCCAGAGGGGATTGAGCCTTCAACCCTGTACAATTTATGTATGAAATTTGTGTGGTATTTGAATGACATTCAAGCAGGTCATTGTCAGTAGTACTGACAAGCAGTAATATCAGCTCGACTTCAAACTCTCCAGCTTCATTCAGTGTGACACAAACTGATGCCTGTCACATTGGGTTACATCACCTGCCAGTTCTGCTTGTCTACTGCATATCCTATAGTTAATTATAACACTGTAACTTGATGACCTAATGATGTTCCATGTCCTACTGCCATGGCTACCAAAGCCTGGAAGCTTGTGTCATATGAATCTCGCATTATGGACATTATCTGGGCATGGATTTGCCTGCAGTCTGAGACTTAACAGAGCTTAAGCTGTTTTTGGAAAGTGCATGTCTTTAGGGTATCCATGTAGATCCATCAACAGCAGCAGAGAGTGAGTGAATGAAGGCAAATGGAGCAGGAGCAAACCAGATGGAGAATCTTCTAATTTATCTATTCATCAATTTTCTGTACCGCTTATCATACACAGGGTAACAGGGCGCCTGGAACCTATCCCACGGGACTCGAAGCACAAGGTTCTTTTTAAAGTTTCTCCCAAAATGTCCACAACCAGCCAACTCATCACAGGGCACGATCTCACACACTCTCAGCCTACAATGCATGTCTTTGGATGGGTAGGACACCTGGGTACCTGGAGGAAACCCCCAAAGCATGACGAGAACATGCAAGCTCCAGGCACGCAGGGCAGAGGCAGGGATTGAACCCCCAACCCTGGAGGTGCGAGGTAAACATGCTAACCACTAAGCCACCATGCCTCCTTATTGTACCTAAATTAAATGACTAAGATCAAACTAGATAGTCCTGACATAAAGTTTCTCCCAAAATGTCCACCAAACAGATTGGAGGTTGCACTTAAGATTAAGGCCTGCACTATTCCTTGAAGCACAGATATGTTTTTTTTGTTTGTTTGTTTTTTTGTTTTGTTTTTTAATAGAAAAACTATTAGATGGCCACTAGTGGACTTTCATCAATAAAAGAGAACTTCATCCTATGGAGTGTTTTGCCTTTTGATGTCAAAGCGAATCAGGCAGATTTATGTCTTTATGTTGAAAATATTTAGGAGGAGGAGCTTGACCAAACACTAAAGGGTGTAGTGGTGATCACAGATGTAATAGTGGGAGATGGCGCTTCAGTTGTCCATTGCTTTCAACTCACTGGACATATCCATAGGCCTTGAGGATCTGGTTGTACTGACTATTGTGAAGTCATGGCTTGAGGCAGCAGTGTGACTTTTTGGGCTGCTGTATTCCCTACACTCAAGCTACCCAAGGAAACTCATCATCCCTGCTGAAAAATACAATAGAAACCGTCACAGAATACCATAACAAACCATAAACTAACCATTAAAATCATTACCATTACCATTATTGGTTCTTAATGGTATCCACTATATGTTCTTCCAGAAAGTACTGTAGTTCAGACAAAGTCACTAAAAAAGTGAGATACATTCTGAATAGCTTTATTGGAAATGTTTCTATAGTGTTATATATATGTTATATGTTTTTGTAATTTAATATATCTATCTATCTATCTATCTATCTATCTATCTATATATATATATATATATATATATATATATATATATATATATATATATATATATATATACATATAGTTTTGTCAATGACAATGATTTAAATTGTTTTAAATTTTTTACATTTAAAACAGTACTAATTGCAAGGTTTTGTTGTTGTTGTTGTTGTTTGTTTGTTTGTTGATATTAAATATGCCATGTCAAACTTTTGCTCTTTTTTGTAATATTTTATTATTATTATTCATGTTTTGTTTTGTTTTTGTTTTTTTTGTTGTTGTTTTTTTTGACATAACTTATTTATTAGCCTAATTCTAACATATATACACCTATATACATTTCTGGAAGAAAGGCGTTTAACAGTTAATGTAATTGTTGTAAGAAGCTGTTTAGACTGAACAATTTTCTCTACAGTTCTTCCCTGAGAAAGAGAAGTATTTTAACATTTTTCATTAAAATATAGGAAGCCCTCGGTCAATACAAACACTTTCAGCACAGCGAGGTAAGTAACGCCACCGCCATCTAGTGGCCATGTATCACATTTACAGTTAGTCGTTACCTCCATCGTCATCACTCGGCGCCGGATGTAGCAGGAATGTGGTTGTGGTAGTAGCCGTGTCCTTGGTTCTATATGATAAGTTGCAACGTTACCACGAGCTGTGGATCATATTAAACATATTAAATTATAGCAGAAACTATTTTGCTGTCGTCCTGCTATGTGATTCTCATTGGTAAGTTTACTAAAACTGTTATTCAGACAGGATTCTGTTCTTCCTGTTAGCTTTTATTAACACTATGGGGGCTTAAAAGTTACACTCTCAGTTCAGATTTAGAAAGTGTTATTGAGACTACATTAAGTACAACATGACCAGATTGCATAGACAGGAAACGTTTTAACAGAAGATGTTCAACCAGTAAGTAATTACATAATGAAGGATGAAGATAAGCTCTCACCTTTGAACATAGAGTCCAGTGTCTGTTTTGTGTGGATATGTTGGCCTCCCTATACACTGTTGGGCCAGTGTTGGCTAGGTGGATTTAAAAATGGCTAAATATTAGTCAGCCCTGATGGCCTAAGATTGACCCAGTGGACAATATTACCCAAGATTGGGCCAACGTTGGCAAAGGTGCACTTTTCCTTATAAGCCTGCCTGTGTATAGTCGATGTATAGTTGGCTGACTATGTTGGCCCAATGTTGGCCCAATGTTGGCCCAATGTTGGCCCAATGTTGGCCCAATGTTGGCCCAATGTTGGCCCAATGTTGGCCCAATGTTGGCCCAATGTTGGCCCAATGTTGGCCCAATGTTGGCCCAGTGGACAATATTACATCGTACCATCATTGGCACCCAACACTGGCTTAACGGAATGGCTAACATTAGGTAATAACCTTAGGTAACTTCTGGTTACATTTAAATTTTTTTAATGATAAATGGACAAATCAAAACTTAATTGACCAATCCATTAAGAAAAATGATTAAAAATATATGAAGAAAAATGTACTTGTATTAATTTATCAAAAGATAAATAAAAGTGATCACCGACCCTGTTCCTGGAGATCTGCCTTCAGATACACTCCTGATTTAACATGCTGCTCCAGATAATCAGTTTAACGTGTGACTAAACTTTACCTGTCTTGGCTGCTCAACAAAACAGTAGATTAAATTTAAAAGTATAACTTTGCACTTGGGCGCACAGTGGCTTAGTGGTTAGCATGTTCACCTCGCACCTCCAGGGTCGGGGGTTCGATTCCTGCCGCTGCTCTCTGTGTGTGTGCGGAGTTTGCATGTTCTCCCCGTGCTGTGGGGGCTTCCTCCGGGTACTCTGGTTTCCTCCCCCAGTCCAAAGACATGCATGGTAGGCTGATCGGCGTGTCTAAAGTGTCCGTAGTGTATGAATGGGTGTGTGAGTGTGTATGTGAGTGTGCCCTGCGATGGACTGGCACCCTGTCCAGGGTGTACCCCGCCTTGTGCCCGATGCTCCCTGGGATAGGCTCCAGGTTCCCCGTGACCCTGAAAAGGATAAAGCGGTATAGAAGATGGATGGATGGATGGAACTTTGCTCTATGTGTACCTTAAAATTAGTTTTATAATGATAGTTTTATAAATACAGCTAATGAGTTGTGATTTATTCCACACAGGAGCCTCATTCTCACAGCGTATACAAGTTCATACAGGATTCACCGGGGAGCTATGAGCGCTCCAAACTCTAAGCAGAGGCAAGCCTGCTGGGGAGCGAGAGATGAGCTGTGGAAGTGCCTGGACCTCAACCAAGACAACGCAACCACCTGCGAGAACTATCGCAAAGAATTTGAGGCCAATTGTCCTGCTCAGTGGGTAAGTTTTAATGTACATTTGATCCAGTAGTTTAGTCTGTGATGGGTTTCTGTCTCTCTAGTGTGTTACGTCTTATCCAAAGAAACAGAGTGACCATATAAAACCATTAAATGTGAGGTACTATAGGTATGTCTGGATGCTCTCTCTCTCGCTCTCTCTCGCTCTCTCTCTGTGTGTGGTAAACGGATCAAAACCTCAAAAGTTCAGTTTATCTAGTGGGCAGTTCATTCGAATCGATTCAGAAAAATCCATTGAAATATCCATCACTATGAACTAGGACATTTGTTACTAACACAAGATCTGTATGCTATTCAGCTATATACTTTGGTATTATAGGAAAATAAACAACAACGGCCAGTGATTTATAGTTTTAATTTAATTTAAATTTTGCAAAATAGTTCCTGTTATCACTTATCTTATAACAGCTGTAAAAAACAGTTTGTTTACTTTTCTTTCTCTTGATGACAACGTCTCAGCTTGTCATGTTACAGAGAACCCAGAAAGGGCAAAATTCTTCTCTCTTGAAGTCTCTGAAGGTCTTATACCTGACTACTGACACTGGAGACGCCTTCCATAAATGTTAAATAAACAATACTTCACCATTTCAATATTAAACAGCAACATTTTAAAGCCCATTTATTATACAAGTTCCTGTGAATCTGTTACTATAGAAACAATGACTTATTAAAACAAGTGCGTTAATCTAAACCTTGCAGAACTACTGTCAAAGCTGCTGCTATAAACGAATATTCAGCTCTGAGATTTTAACAGTACTCTAGTGATTATTACATGGTGCAACAAGGTTGTGTTGACACGTGCATGTAAATGACTGCATACACTCGCTGTCCACTTTATTAGGAACACCTGTATATCTGCTCATTTATGCAGTTATCTAGGCGGCCAATCATGTGGCTCAGCACAATGCATAAAATCATGCAGTTAATGTTAACATTTCAGTTAGCGTAATGTGCTCATAATAGCTTCAGATTCTTGTTCTTGGCTGACAGGAGTGGAGCCTGATGTGGTCTTCTGCTGTTGTAGCCCATCCACCTCAAAGTCTGATGTTTGATGTGCATTCTCAGATGTTTTTCTACTCACCACAGTTCTAAAGAGTGTTTATTTGAGTTACTATAGATCTCCTGTCAGATCAGACCAGTCTGGTCATTCTCCTCTGATCTCTCTCGTCAACAAGGTGTATCAGCATGCAGACCCTCCACTCACAGGATGTATTTTTTGTTTTTTGCACCATTCTGTGTAAACTCTAGAGACTGTTGTGTGTGAAATTCCCAGGAGATCGGCAGTTTCTGAAATACTCAAACCAGCCCGTCTGGCACCAACAACCATGCCACAATTAAAATCACAGAGATCAAATTTTTTCTTCATTATGATGTTTGATGTGAACATTAACTGAAGCTCTTGACCTGTATCTGTATGATTTTATGAATTGTGCAGAGCCACATGATTGGCCGATCCGGATAACTGCATAAATGAGCAGGTGTTCCTATTAAAGTGGATGGTGAGTGTCTATGTGGATTTAAAAGTGAATCCAAATTGTCTCTGAGGCCCTCTAGTGGCTGACTGCCATACAGTTTTTAACACCGCCCATTCCCAGGTTGAATGGCACCCAGGCAGATTACTATTTTCAGTTCACATCTCCACAAATTATTATCGGGAACAGTGTTCTGTCGTTGTTACACATTCACTTGAACACGATATCTCGCCAAGTTTTTTTCCTTATCATAAATGTGTTCTATAAGAGTTATATATTTATAGGTAATAAATAAAAGTGCATGGTTGATGAGATGATTGACAGTTTTGAACATGACAGTCGAGTCATCAACACACATGTACTCTACAATACACACCTGAAGCTCTTGACAGATCTGTAACAAAGCCATGTCCTGTTCTGCTGGTGTAACAGACCCTCAGTGGGGACGTCTTTAGAGTTTTTCGGGTATGTTGTTCATTTTGATGTAAGCTGAAGCTCGTTATAGTTATATAATAACTAGCCATCATGAGTGAGCGTGGTGATTACATGCACCCAGGCAGCTAACATGTATATTTAGACTGTAAGACCTTAGTGAACACAGAGAGTAGATTGGTATGGTTAGCCAGTCTCTCCTTTTTAAACAAACTGCATTGCCAGAATGAGCAAAGGATAGAAGAGCACTTCTCCACTCAGATGCAGGTATCAGAGCTAGATGAAAATTATGGACAGCTGTGTTTTTTTTTTTTCCTCAAAAAAAAGCAACAACAAATATGTTTGAGTGTAAATGCTGACTGTTCTTTACCAGTATGGTATTTTCAGTTGGTACATTACATTAGTTATTTATACATACATTAAGATATATACAGTGGCCTCCACTAATATTGGCACCAGTGGTAAATATGAGCAAAGAAGGCTGTGAAATTTTTTTTTTATTATTGTTTAACCTTTTGATCTTTTGTTAAAAGCAGTTCACAAGAATACTCTGCTCTCATGGATATCAAACACACGTATGTACATATATATATATATATATATATATATATATATATATATATATATATATATATATATATATACGTATATGTATATGTATATATATATATATATATATATATATATATATATATATATGTATATATATATATATATATAAAACTTTGTTAAATATAGGTGTGCAACAATTATTGGCACCCTTTTAGTCAATACTTTGTGCTACCTCACGTTGCCAAGATAAGACCTCTAAGTCTTCTCCTATAATGCCTGATGAGTTTGGAGAATACATGGCAAGGGATCTGAGACCAGTCTCTCCAGATCCTTCACATTTCGAGGTCCACGCTGGTGGACTCTCCTCTTCAGTTCACCCCACAGGTTTTCTATGATTTTCAGTCAGGGGACTGGGATGGCCATGGCAGGACCTTGATTTTGTAGTCAGTAAACCATTTTTGTGTTGATTTTGATGTCAAGTCAAGTGGCTTTATTGTCATTGCAACCATATACAGCTCGTACAGTACACAGTGAAACGAAACAATGTTCATCAAGGACCTTGGTGCTACATAAAACCACAAGATGACACTGAACTAAATAAGATCTACACATTTTTAAATAAAGTGTACGTGCAAACGTGTGCAAACAACACAAGAAAGTACAGTAACTACTAAAACCGTAAGTGGCACAGTAAGTGACAACGTAGCACTGACCAGTACACAGTTTTAGTGTGGAAGTGTCTGATATAACAGGTAGTAGCAGCCAGGTAAAGTGTATAATAGTGACAAGAAATTAAATACGATCTTTTTTTTATAAGTACAGTAGCAGCAGAAAAATGCAGTCAATACTGAAGTGTACAAATATTGCAACGGGAGTGGGATCGTGTTCAGTTGAGAGTGTGAGTGTTTGTGTGTGTGAGTCCAATCTCGGAGTATTAAGGAGTCTGATGGCTTGGGAGAAGAAGCTGTCACACAGTCTGGCCATGAGGGCCCGAATGCTTCGGTATCTTTTTCCAGACAGCAGGAGAGTGAAGAGGTTGTGTGAGGGATGTGTGGGGTCATTCACAATGCTGGTGGCTTTGTGGATGCAGCGTGTTGTGTAAATTTCCTTGATGGAGGGAAGAGAGACCCCAATCTTCTCAGCTGTCCTCAAGGTGAACACCAAGGAATTCTTGGCGATCTCTACGGCGGAGCCATTGATGTTCAGTGGAAAGTGGACGCTCCGTTCTCTCCTGAAGTCAACAACCATCTCTTTTGTTTTGTCCACATTCAGAGACAGGATGTTGGCTCTGCACCAGTCCATTAGCTTCTGCACCTCCTCTCTGTATGCTGACTCTTCATTCTTGCTGATGAGACTCACCACGGTCATGTCATCGGCGAACTTGCTGATGTGATTCGAGCTGTGCATTGCTGCATAGTCGCGAGTCAGCAGAGTGAACAGTAGTGGACTGATGTATGTTTTGGACCATTCTGCTGGAATAATCTTCCTGCTGGAAGATCCAACCACGGCCCATTTTAATCTTTCTGGCAGAGGCAGTCAGGTTTTCATTTAATATCTGTTGATATTTGATAGAGTCCATGATGCCATGTATCCTAACAAAATGTCCAGGTCCTCTGGCAGAAAAACAGCCCCAAAACATTTTCTTTCCACCTCCATATTTAATCGTGGGCATGAGGTACTTTTCCATATGGCTACCTCTCTGTGTGCACCAAAACCACCTCTGGTGTTTATTGCCAAAAAGCTCTATTTTGATTTCATCTGATCATAGAACCCGATCCCATTTGAAGTTCCAGTAGTGTCTGGCAAACTGAAGATGTTTGAGTTTGTTTTTGGATGAGAGTAGAGGCTTTTTTCTTGAAACCCTTCCAAACAACTTGTGGTGATGTAGGTGACTTCAGATTGTAGTTTTTCTGACTCCAAGACACAACTAACTTCTGCAATTCTCCAGCTGTGATCCTTGGAGATTCATTTGCCACTCAGACCATCTTCACAGTGCGTTGAGACGATATAGACACACGTCCATTTCCAGGTTGATTCATAACATTTCCAGTTGACTGGAACTTCATAATTATTGTCCTGATGGTGCAAATGGACATTTTAAATGCTTCTGCTATTTTCTTATAGACACGCCCCATTTTGTGAAGCTCAACAACCTTTTGCTGCACATCACAGCTATATTCCTTGCTCTTACCCATTGTTATGAATGACTAATGGAATTTGGCCTCTGTGTTACCTCATATTTATACCTTTGTGAAACAGGAAGTCATGGTTGAACAATTTCCTGTTCCTATTCACCCAGGAGTACTAAAAAAAAGTTAAATAAATATCAATGGGAATATACTTCAGATCTATTTTTCTCATATGAATTCATAGGACTGCCAATAATTGTTGCACACCTATATTTAACAAAGATTTTATTTTATAAACCTGTGTTGTGTTTGCAATTGTTTGATATCCTTGACAGCAGCATATTTTCTTTGAAAATTCTTTGAATAAATGTCAAAAGGTTAAACAATACAAACAATTCTTCACAGCCTTCTTTGCTTCTATTTACCAAGGGTGCCATATTAGTGGAGGGCACTGATTTTATTTATATATATATATATATATATATATATATATATATATATATATATATATATACACACACACACACACATATATATATATATATATATATATATATATATATATATATATATATATATATATATATATATATAGATGTGTGTGTGTATGTATGTATGTGTGTATATATATATATATATATATATATATATATATATATATATATATATATATATATATATACATATACACATATATATAAAATGTATTTATTTTCATTAATATCCTGTTGCGAAGTGCTTATGTACAGTGATGTGCATTATTTTCTATTGACAGGTGAAGTACTTCAACAAACGAAGGGACTTCCTGAAGTACAAGGAGAAAATTGAGAAGGATGGATTTGAACCAGCTAAGGAAGCGCCAAAATTATAGATCATTGAAAAGATCTATATTTGAACTGCACAAAGCCAACACTGGAGTCAATAAAGGATCCTAGATTGTCTTCCATGGTCATTTCTGACTAGTGTGATTTATATACATGTGGGAGGACAAAAGGCTTTAACAATAAGCATAATGAACAGTCCATATTTTTGTGACGTTTAATGCAGAAACAGATCAGTTATGATTGTTTTATGTTGTCATTATTTTATTATAGTTTGTATAGGTGTTGGTTGCAAATAAATGTCCTATAATGTAGTACATAATGAAACAGTTCTTAGTATGTACAGTGATTTATGATGTTTTAAACGTTGCAATATGTGGCTGTTGTTTAAACAAATTACAGTAGCAGTGTGAGATCACTCAACAAGGTACACAACGCTTTTCCAACCACCTTATAAAAGCCGCTTGCACGAGTTCTACATCAACCATAATTTAATGGTGAAAATAAATCCCAGCACAACACAACGCTGATCTATGTTAAAAAAAAAAAAAAACTGTACTTCATTGTGTGTTTAAATGCATTATTTAACATTCATGTGAAAACCAAATTTGAGAGAAAATAGCATCACCCTCAAAGAAAAGGTGGACACCATGAGGAGGTCTCCATATTTCCCATGTTGTCTAAGGCATTTTACCTAAGGCCATTCACTGGAAGCAAGCACAAGGAGCACAAACGGAGGGAATCGGAGGAGAAAAATGTGCCTCTTCCAGCATATGTATAAAAAGTTGTCCATTCCTTTCTGTCATTTCAGCAGCTCTCTCTCCATGTTTTCTACAAGCCATCGGTTACATTTCTCATTACTGCCCAGGCAGGGAACTCCGACAGCTGGAAAAGCGGGACGCCCCATGTGGTTATAGCCACCATGACCACCATAACTCCAATCAGGTTCACCCCGAAACCAGCCTTAACCTTGATCAGAGACACAACAGAACAAATTTATTTACTGTGCGGACAGGATCATGTGAATTTATTTATCACCATACTGGTTTTGTGTATGCAGGATTACACATAATTAATAACTGGAACTGTTTATCTCTTAGTATGTCCATAAACGTGTCTAACCATGTCGCTGATTTTCAAATGTCCATAACTGAACACAATGGCGTTTGGTGGGTTTCCTACAGGCAGCATGACTCCAAAGGAAACACACATGGTGGCTGGGATGAGTGTGTTCAGGGGGTTTATCTGCAGAGTCTCTGACTGTGAGGGTAAAAGAGAAAGAGGCCATTCAATATAGAACGTAATTAGAGTCACGTTTCATTTTTGCTGAAACAGTCCTTGGAATCACCTTTTTTTAAAATGTATTGCTGATTTTAATATGAAATGATGGCGCTGTTGCAAAAATGTAGTTGTGGCAGTTCTAAAAATGAAATGCCAAAACACATATCGGACTGTTGCATCTGTCACAGATAAGATCTGGATATTTTCCAGCTGGACTATTTCCCGCTGACATTTCTGACATCTTTTACAGCAGTTTTTACAACGTACAGCTCTGGATATCTTTGATTCATGCATTATACACAGTTTAGTTGTTTCCTCTTATAAGCTCAATATAATACTAAAGAAATATTGCAAGCCAGACTTCCTCACAACAGCACCATTGAACAGTTCTTGTATTATTAAAGTGGGGAAAAAAAGTCAGAATCAGGTATTGGTCAATACTTATGACACCAATATCGGATCTGTATATTCTTAGTCTCTAAGTCTTAATTTACTATTTATTTGAGTCACAAAATGATCCATGATTGCCGCTTATGTAGTAACAATTTGGATTTCCATGTCCCCATTACAGAATATTCACAAAACAGTAGCTAATATGAACATTTGCATTTGATTCCTTGCGAGAGTGTACTTTAGGACCTGCAGAACTTCAATACTAAGTGAGTGTTTCTGGTGTCATTTTGGGAATGCAGGCCTGAATTTTCAATTTTGTTGCATTTTAAACAACAGTCATTGTCAATAGCGGCTTTAACGGAAACCTGGACGTAGACCTTTTTGAAATCTGCCCCGTGCTTTCTTACCAAAGCAGAAAGGATGGGTAGGAATACAGTGAGAGTGGCAGGATTGCTGGCGAATTCAGTCACAGTAGACACGAGCAAGCAAGCAAGTAGAGTGACGGCCCACAGTGGCAGGCCACTCATCGGCTCCAGCTGACGTCCAATCCACATGGACAAACCCGACACCTGTGCACATTATGTACAGTACACATTGTGAACAAATTCACAATTTACATTCATAAAGATTCATTTTATTTTATTACTAAAAGCTGAATAAAACAAAATAACTTTAGTGCTTTGATTAATTTCATTAAATCATTTAACATGTTTATTTAACACCTATATTTAACAAAGTTGTTTTTTTTTTTTTTTTTGGAGAGTATTTTTGTGATTTTTTTTTTTTTAACAAAAGATCAAAAGGTTAAACAAAGAATTTTTCACAGCCTTCTTTGCTCATATTTACCAAGGGTGCCAATATTAGTGGAGGGAACTGTATATGATATAGAGTATATGTGCTTAAGATGTATATATTCTTAGCCCACCTTACACCCTGCTGCCAGCGCATACCCTGCTCCAACCAGAATAACTATTTCCCATGGCATCAGTCTCAAGAAGTCTTTCCACGTGATCATGGGTGCCAATGGGCCTTCTTCTTCATCCTCATTGTCCTCCTCAGACGCAATCACTATGTAAGAAGATACCAACAGCATTTTATCAAATGAGTTTGTGACCTGCTGAATGTGAAGGTTGAGAAAAAGTAAAAATGTAAGTTCTGACCCGTGCTTCCGCTCGAAGAGAAACATGACCAGGGCTTGCGTGCAGGGATGAGGAAGAGGAGGAAGCCAAGCAGCACAGAGACTGTGGCATCAGTCCTGTAGCCTTTCCTGCACAACAGAATTCAGGTAACGTCAGTGCCAGATATTCTATTGAAGTAATGTTTTGAGTTTTTCATTTCTCTTTTTGTCTTGTACAGTGAACACAATGTGATGTTCAGCCTTTTAGTCTTTTTAGTCACACTGATAGACCTGGCACAATTTGATATAATCGCAATTATTTGTGCTGATCGAGATTATCTGTGGCGATCAAGCAGTAAATTCCACATTCATATATTTCCATATAAATCCACTACGTATTCAATAAACATTCATGTTTCTTAATATAATCAGATTACTGCACCTTCATATTTTTATGATTATCCACTGAACTGTTTGTAGCTCTGCCTTCATTAGTAGTTCTTATATTATACTGTACATTTGATCGAATTTATGTAATTTATATAATCATTAATCACAGTATTCCAGTGAACTCAGCATTAAATTTATTTGTGCTGGTACACTCCACAGTAGTGGTTAATGGCTCATATTATCGTAGACACTCAGAGATTTAAGAATTTACAGTTTTTCCATAAGTATTTCTCTTTTTTACCTAGCCTACTAGGTTTAAATATTATAATTATATTGTGGCAGTTGTATACAGTGTTTTACTATCAAAAAAGGTTTAGTTGTGCTGTCCATTTTATCTTTGTACCAGTGTTATTGTGGAGAGGTGTGTATTGTTTGTCCAGCAGGGGGCTCACACCCCTCCCATTTCCCATCACCCTGCTCACCAGTAGCTAAACCCAGAGTCATGATACTCTACACACAGAAACCCAGCAGTATCCTGACTAATCTTATAGCAGACTTATGGCAATAAAATAATTCACTTGCTTATTCTGGTGGAATGGAACACCAGTATACTGAAAGAAAGGGTTAATCATCAGTCATAATGTCATTATGATCATGAACAGAAATCAAGATATATGTGGAAAATTAGCATATTAGATTTTCACACACTCCTCAAACAGGAACGTCCAGCCAGGGACAAATCCCGGTTCTCTTGTGAACCACAGCAAGGTCATCAGTATGAAAAAGACTCCTGTCACAACTTCTGGATAACTGTTTGGTAAAAAAAAAAAAAAAAAAAAATGTGATGTAGTTTCCACACTATACTGCAAACATATTATAACTCTATTGTTTATAACTGCCAGTGAGAGCTATTTGGTGATTTTACCTTATGGCACCAAGCTTCTGGTACTCTTCTTGGATGCGTTTCTCAGAGAGAATCTCCCGCTTGGTTTTGCGTTTCTTACTCCAAGAACAAGTTTCCCTGAAACTAAGCACATCACAGGTTTCAGAAATAAATTCAGTCTTATGCCTACTTGTTAAATCTATCATGAACTTCAAAATAACATGACCCCTTTGGAAAAAACGAAGCAACATTTCTCCAAACTATCTGCTTTTATGAAGGTTATATACAATTTTACTGAAATAATCTACGTCTAAAGAGGAAGAAAACATTTATTCTTACTTGCATCCAAGGAACAGGAAGTGGAGCCAGAGCCAAGTTAACACCAACATAATGAGAGCAATAGGCAAGCCGAAGATGAACCATGTTCCAAAATTGATGACTTTGGCATCTGGATATCGACTACAAAAGAATTTCGGTATTTCAGTATAAATTCATTACACTGGTATGTAAATTGTTATAAAGTTAATACAGTAAACAGTCATTATATGAATATACTGTACATAACCTAGGCAGGATTAGAGAAATATATACGGTTCATTTTGATTGATGGAGTTTAATTTGACCTTCTTCTCCATGAACCCTTTGTAGATATGAATTCAGTTGTATTGGTTAATTTACACAAAGTTTACATTTTTAGTAAACTAACGTCACCCATTATAAACACAGTCATGAAGCAGGTTAACCTCTGTACTTTCCAAGAGCTCATTGATTTAGCACACTTAATGTTATCTCCAGTTTTTACTCGAACGTCCCCTAATCTCATAATGTCACGCTTTGGTTAAATTCTGAAGCTTAACTCTGTATGTGATCACTGACCGCTCCGCCTCTATGTGGCTGCAATTTTCCCTCAACTGATTGTTCCCTTTATTTCTAGGTCAAAGGGTCTGAAACTCAGTCTTTCTGTTAAAGGTACAAGGTACTTATATGTACAAGGTATATACATATATATATATATATATATATATATATATATATATATATATATATATATATATATATATATATAATAGAAAGATATATAAGTGCTATACTGTGTGTATGTATGTATATATGTATTTATTTATACATTTTTATATACACTACCGGTCAAAAGTTTGGAGACACTCGACTGAAATGTTTCTCATGATATTAAAAACCTTTTGATCTGAAGGTGTGTGATTAAACGTTTGAAATCGGTGTCGTAGACAAAAATATAATCGTGCCGACATATTAATTTCTTTCATTAGAAAATTAACATTTTATTTACAAAAAAAATATTTTTTTAAACGGACGACTCGGAGCGAAATATTCGGAAAAGCAGCCGATGAGAGTCCAGCATCGGTGTGAACTCCTTTAATACTGTTTAAAAAGCATCTCAGGGAAATTCCTCAAGAAATCGGTCGAGAAAACGCCAAGAATACATTTCTGGAAATTCTAGACAGAAAGGGTGTCTACTTTAAATATGCTAAAATACTCAATTATTTTTTACTTATTTTGGATTTTTTTTTTATCACAACATCATTTCCATAGTTCCATTTGTGTTATTCCTGAGTTTTGATGACTTTATTATTATTCTAAAATGTGGGGAAAAAATAAAAATAAAGTATGAGTGTGTCTAAACTGACCGGTAGTGTATACCCAATTTTATTCACTTACTTACCTACTTACTAAAATGTATCTTTTTATTTTACTATAAGAGCAAACTTGTGGGTCTGATGAGTATATGGCCTGTGTAAGGAAACTGTCAGGACTACTTCAGACTAACACTCAATTTTATCTCTTCATTTGCTGTGGATGAGCAGAACACTCATAGTTTATAGTAAAAAACTTTGTGACACTATGTGACATCAGACTAAAAGTGTCTTTATTGCACTCTCAATATAATTCAATAGCAAATTGTCACTTTATTAAGTTAATAAATACTCGGAAGGTCACAGTTGCTTGCCATTTCCCCCCCTATTTCTATATAGTCACTGTATGGAAAGGTACAACAGACCTTTGCACTACAATCAGTTCACATCAAAAGGCTGTTTATTTCCTGGGAAAGTCTGTGAGTGGCTTGTGTACACCTGCTTAAACAAATCCTTAAAACTCAGGATCGCTAACTGAGCAAAAGACTTAACATCATTCACAAGAGACAACTTACTTGTTGAACTGCTCTGCAAAGATGAGATTGGTGGAGGTGCCTGTGATGGTTATGAGGCCACCGATGGTAGCTGCATACGTGATGCTCAGAGACAGACACTTGCAGATCATGTGGTCCCTCTTGGTTGGGTACATGGAGTCCCTCCGGATTTTGGGTTTCCTTGGCACAGGAACATCAATTGAAACCTGCCGAGTGCAAACGGTTAGTGCTGATTTAACAAGGCGGAATGTTTCACTAAAGATGTTCAGCAGTTTGTTTTAAACTTGACTCATAATCTGTTAGAAATTCTGGTATTTCTTCTCTGTATTTGATAAACACTTAAACGCTCATGACACTCGGGTCTGCAGGTTTGAGTTGTTGTGAAGGTGGCAGAGTTGAAATGTCTGCTGAACATCGTACTCTAGTCGCACTGACTTGCTGTATGTTACTGTAAGATCACAGCCTCATATTCTGATCTTATTACCTCAGGCAGATGTCCATTAGTCTGCTTTGGAAAGTCTGTTTCCTGAATTGGCTTCAATGCAACACCATTAACTTCCTGTGGGGCAGAAAAGGAAAAAATGCAATGTAGCACACTTAACACTATATGGCATTATTGCTGCTGCTGCTGCTGCTGCTGCTGATGATGATGATGTCATGTGTCTTACCTCAGCAACTGTGCAAAGCTCTGGTTTCTTACAGCTGTGGAAATAAACAAAGATATAATATAGAATGAATTTCAGAATGAAAAGCCTTGTTGAAGAAGTTGATCCATTACATTTCCCTACCTGTTGTTGCAGACTGAAAGCTCGAGCTGATTCTTGCTCAGGTTCTTCTCTTTATGTGCAAAATAAAGTGAAGGTTTTATATGGATTATTATAGCTACACATTACATGATGGTAAAACAATGAAGAGTTATATAATTTACTTTATAGTACAGTATGTTATAGTATGATATGTGTGTACCGTTTTCGTCCTCTTGTGTCTCCACAGTATCCGAGTCATCGTGAGAGTCAGCGATGCCAGTGCAGATGAGCTGCTGCAGCACAGCCTCAGCAATAGGCATCACCATGGCCGTAGTGGAGGTGTTACTCAGCCACATTGACAGGAAAACAGTGCAGCACATGAACCCTAACACCAGCCTGCAACACATCCAACCATCGCTAGCTTTTAACACATCAACTCCTACATGGGTCTGTAATACATCTACCCAAAACTTCTGACACTTCAGCATCACATTGAATTCCAACACCAACCTGATCAATATTCAACCCACGCAGTACATTTACTGACATCAAGCCAAGTGAAAAACACTATATGGCCAAATGTTTGTGGACACCTGACCATCACTCCCATATGTGCGTATTGAACATCCCATTCCAGGTTTAGTTCCGCTTTGCTATTATAAAAAGATCAACTCTTCTGGTAAGACTTTCCAATACAGTTTGGAGCATGGCTTTAGGGATTTGTATTCAGGACACACCATGTCTTCATGGAGCTTGCTTTGTGAACAGGGGCATTTTCATGCTGGAACAGGTCTGGGCCCCTTAGTTCCAGTGAAGGGAAATTGTACGGTTACAGCATACAAAGACATTCTGTACAACTGTGTGCTTCCTATTTTGTGACACCAGTTTGGGGAAGAACCACATATGGGTGTGATGGTCAGGTGTCCACATACTTTTGGCCATGTAGTGTATGTATTTAGAATTGCCAAGAGCTGTAACCATTTATACTAATTGCAGTTCCCTACAAAACACAGGAGATGGTCGGGACAATATCAGGTATAAATCACTGCCAGACATCAGGATTTCTTCTTGATATGACAAATTCTTCCTTATGGACTTTACATAACAGCTTTTTTTCCCCAGTGCAATTTCAGAAGTTTGTTACAATTATGTGCTGCTGAGAGATAAGTCGTTAATATTTCAATCAGTTTGACTACAGGATCAGGAAACGTACTAAATAATGTTCCCTAAAAAAGTTTCAGGAACCTTACTAATGTTTAATAAAAGAAGCTAATAAGCTTCTTAAGTTTTTTTTTTTACTCATCCAGGAAACACTCTCATTCCTTTTAACTCCCAGGTTTCCTCTTTTATCCCTAACAGACCCAGAATCTAATAAGATGCTTGAATGACATAGCACATAATTATTAAATGATTTTACAGATTTGTTCAAATGATCAACTTTGCTTTTCTGTGTAATGAAAGTTTTTGGTTATGAAACTGCAGGTTAGACATACATTCCAGGTTTGGCTCCCGCTATCATAACCATGCGCAGAGCAATGCGTTTGTGCAGGTTCCACTTTTCTATAGAAGCAGCCAGGCAGATAACTCCCATCAGCAGGAGCGTTGTGTCCTTAAAGTACTCTGAGGCCACCTGAAAACATAAACATACGAAAACTTGTATAATTAGAGTAAGAAAAAATGATTTCCTTGCTCTGAAGGAGATTAATCCATGCAAGTTTAGAAATATTAATTAAAGGTTGCGATTATAATAACATTTTGTGCTGTTGTTGAGGCAAAGGGTCAAGGTTTGCTATGAAGGCTGTATAATTAATCAATTATTGTGATGCACAGTGGTGCTTGAAAGTTTGTTAATCCTTTTGAATTTTCTATATTTCTGCATACATATGACCTAAAACATCAGTGTCCTCAACGTAGATAAAGTGAACCCAATTAAAGAAATGAGACAAAAAATATTATACTTGGTTATTTATTTATTGAGGAAAATGATCCAATATTACATATCTGTGAATATGTGAACCTTTGCTTTCAGTATCTGGTGTGACCCCCATGTGCAGCAATAAGTACAACTAAACATTTCCTGTAACTGTTGATCAGTCCTGCACATCGGCTTGGAGGAATTTTAGCGCGTTCCTCAGTACAGAACAGCTTCAACTCTGTTGGTGGTTTTCCTCACATAGGAATTTCCACAACTATTCTATTGGATTAAGGTCAGGACGTTGACTTGAATTCCAAAACATTAATTTTATACTTCTTTAACCATTCTTTAGTAGAATGACTTTCGTGTTTAGAGTCGTTGTCTTGCTGCATGACCCACTTTCTCTTGAGATTCAGTTCACTGACAGATGTCCTGACATTTTCCTTTAGAAAATGAATTCTTCAGAATTCATTGTTACACCAATGATGGCAAGCCATCCATGCCCAGATGCAGCAAAACAGCCACAAACCATGATACTACCACCATCATGTCTCACAGATGGGATGAGGTTCTTATGCTGCAGTGCAGTGTTTTCCTTTCTCCAAACATAATGCTTCTCATTTCAAACCAAAATGTTCTATTTTGGTCTCATTCATCCACAAAACATTTTTTCCAATAGCCTCCAGGCTTGTCTATGTGATCTTTAGCAAACTGCAGAAAGGCAGCAATATTCATTTTAGAGAGCAGTGGCTTTCTCCTTGCAACCCTGCCATGCACACCATTGTTGTTCAGTGTTCTCCCGATGGTGGACTCATGAACATTAACGTTAGTCAATGTGAAAGAGGCCTTTAGTAGTTTAGAAGTTACCCTGGGTTCCTTTTTGACCTCGTGGACTATTACACATCTTGCTCTTGGAGTGATCTTTGTTGGTCTCCACTCCTGGGGAGGGTAACACTGGTCTTGAATTTCCTCCATTTGTACACAATCTGTCTGACTGTGGATCGGTGGAGTCCAAACTCTTGAGATGGTTTTGTAACCTTTTCCAGCCTGATGACCATCAACAACTCTTTTCCTGAGGTCCTCGGAAAACTTATTTGTTCATGCCATGATACACTTCCACAAACATGTGTTGTGAAGATCAAACATTGATAGATCTCTGTTCTTTAAATAAAACAGTGCGCTCTTTCACACCTGATTGTCATCCCATTGCCTGAAAACACCTTACTGTTATTTCACCTTCAATTTAACTGCGAATCCTAGAGGTTCGCATACTTTTGCCACTCACAGATGTGTAATATTGGATCATTTTCCTCAATAAATAAATGACCAATTATAATATTTTTGTCTCATTTGTTTAATTGGGTTCTCTTTATCTACTTTTAGTACTTGTGTGAAAATCTGATGGTTTTCAGTCATATTTATAGAAATATATAGATCATTTTAAAGGCTTCACAAAACTTTCAAGCACCACTGTAAAGGTACACTATAAAAAAAGGTACACTGTAAATTTACAGTATTTATTTTACAGCAAAATACTGTTTTATTATTTTACGGGATTTCACAAAATGATTAGGGAATTAGAGCAGTGCATTATACAGTAAAATACCAGAAAATGCAATGCATGGTAGGATATCAAAGTCTTTGGTAGGGTGAGAATGGTTGAAATATAAGGCCTTTATTTTAGCGACTATTTTAGGTGAAGAACTTTATGTGCTAGTAAAACTTTGGTTTAGGAAATCTTAAGTGGTTGAGTCAATAGTTGTGCTGTCTCTGTGGCTAAGGCTTTGAGTTATAGATTTAGATAGTCGTGTGTTCAAATCCCAGCACTGCCAAACTGCCATGGATGGATCCTTGAGCAAAACCCTTAACCTTCTGCTCAGTTGTATCCAAGTCAATTTAAAAAAACCATCAGCTTAAATAGCAAATGTACTGGATTATGTGTTATTTACACTAAATAAGATACTACAGTGCTTTACTTTACAGTTATTTATTTAACTGGCAGTTTAGTACATTTATACTGGCAACTCTGCTGCTAGTGAATTACTATAAATTTTACAGTAAATGTTTTACACTGTATGTAAATAGAAGAGTATTTATTCATTACTGAAAGTAGTAGTGATGATAACACATATAGCACAAGCATCTACCAGCTATCATTTAAGAAGCAGCAGTGAACCACAACAATAAAACATAAATGAAATAATATGTAGAATTGTGAAAACCAAATAGTGAGATCAGTTTAAACAGCTGTATTTGCTTTGGTCACTTTGACTATGATCTTATATTACCTCTAATCCTAATCCTCACAGTGATCTATGACCAGAGTCTCTCAGCACAGGCCTTGTATACCCCTCTTCTACACATCACTCATGCATATGCACGACCGCATAACATGGTGGTCTTGTGTTAAAAAAAAAAAAAAAAGAAGACATATTTACTGAACATGATTCGACCAACTTAAGATAACTGGTTGCTTTTTCATGTTTGTCAGTGGAATTTAGTCACATGTGTCAGCATTGTGGTTTACATAAGACCTCTGGGTTTAATTTGTGTTCTATAACAGAGTGGCTCAAATAACTAACAGTCAAGTGGGGTGAATGTTATATCCCACTGTACTGAGTATCCATACTGCATGCAATGTGAAGTCTTTGAAACCACAGTATGTTGTGTTGTGTTAAAAGAAAATATTTCTAAACCAAAGGGCCCTTGGAAAATAAACCGTCAGCAAAAAAATCCCTTTCGCAAGACTTTTGAGATGCATTTGTTTGCTGCAATGCACTAATCATGGCATACTTTCAGATGTAGCACAGTAAAGTCCAAAAGTCTTAGTCCATGACATAGAGTTATTTGTATCTAATCACTTACTACTTTTGGTCAACCTAATTTTAAATAATAATAATAATAATAATAATAATAATAATAATAATGTTATTGTTGTTATTGTCATTAAATGTAACAGTAAAGAAAGGAGCATATTATGTAACAGACCATTTTGTCAGACTAAAAACATAATGATGGCTGCTGGGTTTCACTGCAAAAATAATATGCAAGTGCACCAGGCAAAGTCTTCAGAAGAACTGTGGCTGGTTCTGAAAGATGCTCAATAAAACTTACAGCTCATTTCCTTATAAAACTGCACTAATTGTACCTGAGACTACAATTTTTTTTTTTAAAGCAAAGGGTCGTCACACTAAACATTGACTTTGTTTCACTTACTGTTTACTGCTCTTAATAGTATTTTTTTTATGTAGAAACATTTAATTTCATTATTTTGGAAATTATGTACACTACCAGTCAAAAGTTTGGAGACACTCGACTGAAATGTTTCTCATGATCTTAAAAACCTTTTGATCTGAAGGTGTATGATGAAATGTTTGACATCGGTGTTGTAGACAAAAATATAATTGTGCCGACATTCATTTCTTTCATTAGAAATCTAACATTGTATTTATAATAAGTAGGGGAAAAGGGTGTGTACTTTGAAGATGCTAAAATACTAAATTATTTTTTATTTATTTTGGATTTTTTATCAAAAACATAATTCCCATAGTTCCATTTGTGTTATTCCAGAGTTTTGATGAGTTTAGTATTATTCTAAAATGTGGGGGGAAATAATAAAAATAAAGAATGAGCGTGTCTAAACTTTTGACTGGTATTATATATTAGCAGGTCCAAGAGCAGACCCATATAATTACTTACACTATACAGTATATTATTGCTAATCTTTTTTTTTTTTACTTCCACTTTCCTTCTTATTCATCTTATTAAAATTCTCTGATTACACTAAAATAAATGTGTTTTCCATTTATCTACAGTGTCTAAGAGTCAAAATATCATTTAATACTTAATATGCCTTGTCCACAATACACTTCCATTAATATATGGCCTAGAAAAGACCCTACTATTGCTTCTTTTACTTATACAGGTGTACTCAGCAGTATATCCGTGATCTGATGCTGAGAGAATTTAACAAAAGGTCGAGAGCACATGGCCCCACAGTGAAGGACTATTGCGCAAGTTCATCTGACCATCTGACTCTCTTCACTCTCTGCCTCATTCTCTGTCTTTCTGAAATACAAATTCTAATATACAGTGCCTCCAGAAAGTATTCACATCCTAGTGATTATTTCTCTTTCTGCTGTATTGCAACATCACATTTACGTATATTAGTTACAAGTTTTTTCTGCTCCTTTTTAAAGTGACTCTCCACAGAAATAAAATTAAATATATATATATATATTTTATATTTTTACATTTCAAAAACTGCTTAGTTTATCAGTATTCATCCCCTCAGTGTGAACTGTCCTTTAGCAGCAATTACAGATTTGAGTTGTCTTGGATGTGTCTCTATGAGCTTTGCACATGTGGATTTTGAACTCTGCCAAATCAGATGGAGAATGTTGGTGGACAACAATTTTCCGGCCATGCCACAAGTTTTCAATTAGATTTAAGCCTGGGCTTTGACTCTACCATTTCAAAACCCAAACCTTCTTTTTTTTCTTCAAGTCATTCCTTTGTAGTTTTTTGCCCTGTGCTTTGGCTCACTGTCCTACAGGAACATATATTTCCAGTCTCTCCTGCTGAATTGTAACCCTAGAGCATGATGCTACCACCACCGTGCTTGATCACATGAATGGTGTTACCTGGATCTTGAGCTGTATTTGATTTGTACCAAACACGTACTTATATTTTATACATATACTTACTATATAATTATATTTTATACTTCAATTTGATGTTGCAATACAACATGAAGGGAAATAAACCCTGGGGGTCAATACTTTCTGGAATCACTGAATATTACTTTGACAAATGTTTTAATATATTTGATGTGAAACTAATCAATAGCTTTACAGTTAATTCAGGTTCAAGTTCATGTCAAACATGATTTCATGTAAAATCTTGACTTTGTACCATCTATCAAACATCTATATAAAAAAAAATTCTCCTTTGAAAATTCCCATTTTGAATTCCCAAGCCTTAATTCAACTGTGCCAGACATAACAGTTTACTCACCTCACTTGATTTGAGAACCCCAAAGAGCGGGTATAAGAATGCTGGCACCAACGCTGCAGCCCCCAATGGCACTGCCTCTGACACCCAGTACACTGCTGTCACAATCAGCACATAGGCACAGGAGGACTCCTACAGAGGGACAAACACAGGGTACGTCAGGAGTCTAGACACTACAAACTTCCACACTTTAGGAGGTACGACGATGTACCTTCAATGACATGAAAATAGCTTACACTGAATACGCTCACTGCAGTTGAAAGTATCTTGAATATAGGCAAGTTTATCTAATATTTCTTTATATGAGATTATTATAAATCAGATCTAAGATTATTGTATTTGCAGATCATTTTGATTCTTTCTGGAAACAAATTTGTAAAAATTCTAACGTTTATAGAACATGACTATTTCATGGTTGAAATTATTAAAAGAAATATGTTTAGTAATACCAAATACTAGATCAATTTGACTATATTCAATATATTTTCACTTGATAATATGTCTTTTTTTGTGCAATGATAGATATTTTGTTAGGACACTCTAAGACCATACAATCTAACCATGCATTAGTATGCTGAAAGCACTTAGATATTAGAACAATGTGGATTTCTAAAGCATTTTTTTTAAAATCATAAATATTCTAAGTAGAATAAATAATAGATATGAAATAGCATGTTACACATTACATTCCCAACACAGAGTGACTTGACTGTTTGTCCAACCGTCTCTTCACTTTCAGTGTTACAAAAGAAAAATGCAAAACAATTTATAAATTGACAACAAAACGGAGATCTATGTAAGCATGGAATCAGTGTCACAAAGGATCCTGCCATTTACTCCTATGATCAGATGTTTGAATATTAAGCACTGCTATGGTTACAAAATTAAGTCATTTATTTCCTGGCACTCATTGTGTCTCAAGTTCTGCACACTAGGCTGGAGCAGTGAGGAAGTTAATCAGGTGATTCACATTTGTGTATTAATCAGGTTTTATAACAGGCTAAGAGTAGTCAAGCAGCATTAAAACCTGAACACACATTTCTATAGTAATGCAGGAATGCAAAACTTTGAATGAATGAACACCATTATGAATGAAGTCTAAATGAAGCTTTCCTGTGTTCATTTTACACTGTACTTGCTCTTGGCTAAACCATGTTTTAATCATGTGGACATGGTGATTGTGGCCGGACATATTTTCACAGCCAGTAAGACCAGCTAAGACTTTGCTTGGCATGCTCTAACCTCCCTCCTAACTCCAACTCTTATGTGTTCGTATCTCCTGCTGGCTGTGCCCAGGCTCAAAGGTGAAGGCACGTCACAGCAATGTGCACTGCTGGCAGATTAAGCTGCAGGCCAGCACATGGTGTTTTCCTGGGCTCTAATCTGTTTGTTGTTAATCAGTCCATTCCAACGTGATTGATTTAGGCTATTTTAAAGAGTGTGAAATGGACCTTTTTCAGGGGTTTCTAGGATCTCATGACAGTCATGCTATGGCTCTGATTTTGTCAAAGGGTCAGGTAGGAGATAATGAATTCTCTGCAATTAATCATTGAGCATTTGCCGGCCCTCTACGTGCTAATGGTTTGTTTTAGTCAGAATACACATTCAGTTTGTAGTCACAAGAGCATTCACGACATGTGCATTCACTGCAATACAGTGATGGGTAATACTGGGATCTTGCTCACCATTGTATAATGGTGAATCTTTATTTCTTGATCGTTCTGCCACAGATCAGTGATTAAAGCTATCTAATCTTTAGTTTCCTTTGTGATGACAATTCAAACAGAATGTGGACCTGATGGTGGGAAAACAATTGATCACAGTAACTGAAACCGATTTGACCTCAGGGCCAGACTGATTATCATTATCAGACAGGAAAAAAGAACAAATTTTGCAACTGTCGTTTATTTTGTTGAAGCATGACTAGCAAAACAATTGACTGAAATGAAGGAAAGGCTGTTTCTCGCATGATATCAGTGCGCTTTTGACTCAAAATGGACCCAAAAACACTATAAACAAACAACATCTGCAAAAGCTGCTGGTGTTTCAAATAAACAATTCTTACAGCAAAGCAAGATGTGACAGAACATCAGGAGGGTGCCTAGTCATGACTTGTAATGCATCTTTACAACCCCTCGAGCTGTAACCTTTCCAAATTGGTGAAAGGTTCTCTTACTCCTTACTTAAAAGGGGATATTTATCTATAGCATATCATATAGTCTACCTCTTGGCGACATACTATTATATTTAGGAATAGTAGCCTGCCATTTCTCTGTCTGTCAAGATATCCATTTATTCAACAGAATCGGTATATTAGGAACTGCACTGAATTTTAACAATGCATTTATAGCAGGGGTCTGCAGTTTTCGGGACTTAATGTCCTGCACAAAATTCCCCCCTAATGCCAATATAGACTATCTGATCCATCTCATCAGCGACACAGATCAGGTGTTTTTGGAGCAGCGAAAACCTCAAACAGTGTAGGTCAGTCATTTCAGTCCATCTGGCTGATCTTGAGAATCTCGGACTTAATGTGTTATAGGTGAGCAAGACATCCCCTGAGGTTTACCAAAGCGCACAGCCACCCACAATTACTAAAGCGCACAGCCACCCACATTTACCAAAGCGCACAGCCACCCACATTTACCAAAGTGCGCTTGTTCGTAAATACGCACGGAAACGCGCGCCATGCGCACGGGGGGGAAAGTTTCCAGCTCCCAAAGTTTAATACCGCACACTAGTCTAACTAAGTAGTTCCAAGATTCCCACACGTCAATAGTTTCCTCATTATTTTTGTTTGTGTGTGTACGATTCATTTAAACTGCATTGCTGGAAAGAATCGATTCTGTAAAGTTTATCGGATCCATAAATGACGTTTGTTTAGAAAGTGATACTTGCGCTTAATTTTGAGTCCTAGATACTCAACATTGTACTGCATAATCATTCCTACTACTATAATAACACACACCACGCAGAGTTTTAACCTGATATTCAGTACTCACACTGCTTGGATGGATGAGAGGCAGAGGCAGTAGGGACAGTGGGATCATGACCACAAGGATCAGCTTCCTCGCCACCCACAGCTTCCTGAACAGGTCCATTCTTACTGTCTCCAAGCTCACCGGAGTTTCCTTAGGTTTCTTTGGGTGTGTTTTTCTTTCTTTTATACCCGCAAGTCCACGAAACTCAAGGTTTCTGAGACTAACTACGCATAAGTCGTGTGCTGTGATTTTTTTTTCAGGTTATAATATGATGCAATTTCTTGAGCCACTGCGATCTACTACAAAAAAACTGTCCATTTATGCATGTTTTCTAAAGTGTGAAGTTTGTCTTGAGTTTGGCTTCATGGATGCCGAGTGCAAAAGCTGTTCCTTTGGTGTATCTGTTCTTCAACAGAACTCTACTCCAGCCTTAAAGAGAAATGAAGCAGATCATTCTTATATCACTCACACGACCGGGTAGATCATTCATTTAGCCTCTTCTAATTGTTATTATTGTGTGTGTCGCTTTTTTTCCCAGATTATCCAATAGTCAATCATACAAAATAAAACAACTTAAATTAACCTGCCAAAACATCCAACATGTAGTTCTTATATTATAGAAAGCTCTGCGAGTGCGCAAAACTCTTAAGCAATGGCATGGCCCCGCCTTGTCTTCTCCTTGACCAATCAGAAAACAGTATCCTAATGGTTGTCAATGAGTCAGAGCAGTTTTGTTTTGTTTTGTTTTTTTTTTGTTTGTTTGTTTGTTTTTTTGCTGGTGTGAATTAAGTATGACAACAAGTTGATTGAATCAACATTAATGAAGCAATTAGATGTAAATGGACATATTCAATATTTAAGTTGAATTCAACACTGAGCTTTGTGATTATAAAATGCTGCAGATCAGAAAAGAGCAAGGTATTAGGCTTAAACTTCTAGCCTACATACAAAACACTGCTACCGTTTAAACATACACTGCCTTTGGAGAATTTTTTTTATTTTTATAAACTACTTCAGGAAAAGGTAAGTTTGATGACTGCCCGTGACTCAGCTGTTCGGACATCTATGGGAAGTTCATTCCACCACCTAGGTGCCAGAACAGAGAAGAGTCTTATTGCATGCCTTACTTGTACCTTGAGTGGTGGCCGAGCAGTGCTAATCAGCAAAAGTGTGTAAGATTATGAATGGGAGAGGAAAAGAACAGTTGATTGTCTATGGTTACCCTAAGGTTGCGTGTAGTGACTGAATATGAGTTGTCCAGGGAGATCACAAGATCACGACACAAGGATGAGTCACCTGGGATGAACAGCAGTTCAGTTTTGCTGGGTTTCAGCTGCTGATCTGCCATCCATGATGAGATGTCTGCCAGACGTGCTGAGATCTGAGCAGAAACATGAGTGTCTGAGTGAGGGAGAGGATGAGTTGAGTCTCGTCTGTGTAGCAGTGGTATGAAAACCCATGTGAGAATATGACCTGACCATATAGAGACAGAACAGAAGAGGACCAAGTACTGCGCCTTGTGGGACACCACTGGAGAGTCTGAGTGGAGCGAATGTGGATCCTCTTCACGTCACCTGATATGACCGACCCTCCAAGTAGGAATCAAACCATTGCCGTGCCCTAAATTCCAAGACACATAAGGATGAAAAGAGTGTCTTGTGGTTGATTGAGTGATTGTGAGATGTCTGGAGCATTGTGGAATTAATTGGATTCAATGGGCAGGTGGTACGATTGCAGGAAAAGATGACTTGCAGGATCTCTTCTGTTGCTAGATTGGAACGATATACCAGTCAAAGAGAAGGGGAATGAATGTGTAGTGTAGGAGTTGGAGTAGGATTGAAGGTCTGGCAGATTTTTTTTAATTTTCCCATCATAAAAAATGGCAAAGTCTTTCCTCCCAAGAGCTCAGCTATATACATATAGCTGTGGCTTTAAAAATGTGTTTTTTCATGCAGGATCAGGATTTTACACTTCCCAGAATATTCAAACATTTTCGGCATTATTCAAAAGAAAAAAGTTTATTTAACAAAGGTAAAGTTAAATAGTTTTTTAAAGTCAACTACCAGTCAGAAGTTTTGAAACACTTGTTCATTCTTTATTATTAATATTATTATATAATAATAGTTAAACAAAGCTATGAAATAACCCCAAAAATGGTGATGTAATTACTGGTGAGCATAAAGCAACTTTATGTTTTTACTTAGGTTCACAGTTGCAATCGTCTGGGTTACGCATGTAACCCTCTTCCCTGAAAAGGGAACGAGACTTTGCATTAGTTGAATGCTGTGGGAAGTGCCCTCATGCGTGACCAGTATCTGACGCTTGTGTAACATCATGCATATTTATGGACCTGCGGTGATCAGGTGACATGACACTTAAGTGCGTCGTGTGATATATAAACG
This sequence comes from Ictalurus furcatus, assembly GCF_023375685.1. Lineage (NCBI taxonomy): Eukaryota > Metazoa > Chordata > Actinopteri > Siluriformes > Ictaluridae > Ictalurus > Ictalurus furcatus. The sequence continues at coordinate 4,183,603 of NC_071273.1, forward strand.
ACACCTGTGAACCGCGCCGTCAGCCTCTATTATCTGAAGTGAAGATGCAATTCACAGGCACACTCCAGTATGACAAAGCTACACTACGTCTCGTTCCCTTTTCAGGGAATAGGGTTACATGCGTAACCCAGACGTTCCCTAGCAAAGGGAACTCCATGTTGCATTAGCTGAACGCTGTGGGAACGAGAATACCCACTCCATCATATCGAGGGTATGGCCTGTTCAAAAGATCCGAGCCCGAGGGTCACTGCAAGACACTCGAACCCGTTGGCTGCTGCTGTCATAAGCCCCAACAGTCTCCTGTAGAGACTGGAGGGGATGTCGAGATCCAGCTTTATCTTGCTCAGTGTTGATAGGATTGACCTGGGATAGAAATACCCTCATCATAGTAGAATCCTTATAACCTCTAGAAAAGTTGTCCGCTGCACTGGAGAAAGCATACTTTTCTGAGGTTCAACCTGACCCCCAAACATGTGGCCGAGAACAACATCTCGATGTTGAATCGCCAGTACCCTGGATCGTGCTATAATTAACCAGTTGTCCAGGGAGTTTAGTACACAGGTGCCCTGGAGTCGCAATGGAGCCAGAATGACATCCGTGCACTTTGTGAAGGTGTGAGGGGATAAAGCTATCCCAAAGGGAAGAACTCGATATTGGTATGTGTTGCCTCCAAATGCAAACCTCAGGAACTTCCTGTGACTGGGCAATATTTCTATGTGGAAAGATGCATCTTTTAGATCTATTGTCACAAACTAGTCCTCAAACTGCATCTATGGAACGATAAGTTTGAGTGTCAGTATCTTGAACCTGTATGTCCGAAGAGTACAGTTCAGATGATGCACATCTATAATTGACCACATACTTCCATATATTTTGCGGACCAGGAAATAACAGCTGTAAAAACCTCCCTCCCTCAGGGAACAGGATAGATGTTCTATGACCCCTTTGTCCAAGAGGGATCTTACTTCCTGCGCTAACGTCGGACTTTGCTCTGTGCTGACTACTGTGGTGAGCACACCTTTGACCTGGGGGTCGAGCTCTGAACTGGACCTGGTTACCCTTTTCTACGGTAGACAGAACCCATGGAGACACATTTGACAGTAGTTTCCATGCTACCAGATGGCCATTTAGTGACGTTAACTTTTTCACATTCTACTGGAAGGAAAGCATCACATTTTCATTATGCTGTGACATTTATTCACACCAGTGCGAGTGACCTGTTCAGAGTTATATAATACAATTGGAATAAAAACTACAGGAAGTCCAAAATGCATCTACACCGCGCAACAGTTACTTTCACACTGCTTTTCATCTCCTCAGTCAACCGGACAAGTGTGTAAATACTGCAGAGAATCCATTATGATGAAGAGTAACACTGTACATCATCTGCTTCAACTTCCCGATCTCACAATCCGCCATCTTTTACTGATCCAACAAAATGACCTGAACTTGCACCTACTTGTGTAGACACAGCAGCTTCACGCGGAGTAAATTAATAATAATGCTAACGTTACAAGGTGGGTTTAATTCAAACTTCTTTATTAAATAATTCCTCACCAATCATAATCAAGAGTAGCAACTGTTCAGTCTGTGAACATACAGTAGACTGCTGCTCTTCCTTCACTAACTCTAATTCACTTCATTTAAACTCAGGGTTGCCAGATATCACTATAAAAGTCAACTCCAGTTTCAATGTTTTGATTAAATCCCCCACTTATCAGCAGACATGGACACTGTACTGGGGAAACCATCTAAAACTGATAAACAGGTTAACGGTTGTTTTTTTGCATATAGTCTGTAAAATTAACTGAAAATATTACATTTAATTTATCAGAAGGTAAATTAATTTGTCATGGCTCACACTATGTTCCTAAATTCTGTCATAATTGACCAGCTCAAGTTTTCTCATGCCTAGTTGTGTGTTATATTGTGGCACATTAATGTTACCTTCTCTAAAAAAAAAAAAAAAAAACCTAAACTTCAACTGTGCTCCAAAGTTTTTGACTGCGCTCCTAAATTTTTGTAATTAGGAGCCCAAGTGTTCCTAAAAGAAATTGTTACCGTAGAGCCCTGCCTTTATGACCATTCTCAGATCAGGCCTAGTAGCAGGCTGCGACCGTGGCCACCCGGTTTCCCTGGCTGTCTGCAGGGGAAGACGGGCCATGCCATTCATTCCCAACAATGGCCGAATAATCAGACATCGCGGTGTTATAAATACGGCTTATGTAGGATTTTCCCCAGAAGCGTGATATCTTGTCATTCACTTCTGGAAAAAAGGGGAATTTTCTGAAGTATGAGGGAGATTTATTTTCACTGGGGAGAAAAAAATCTCATCCAGCCTTAGTAATCACTTCAAGTAGCTCTTTATATGCTTGAGACCTACTCTCAGATTTTAGCACACCCTTCTGGCTCCTCGGAGTCAGAGAGGAATTTTTTTTTTTTGGCTTTCCATAGCGGAAGGAGGACTCGCAACGCAAGCTCCAGAAGACAGAGCAAGAGAGCAGCGCTCGTCTCTGGCTCCTCTTTCAGATCCATATGAAACCCCCTTGGCAGCGGCGAGCCGCGAGGTTCTGAAACCCAACTCCCCTCAGCGAAGAAGAGAGCGAGTTGAGAGCTGAGCTGCCTAATTGTAAGGCTTTAACAATGCTCACAGTCAGACATCTCAAGCGCTGCCCTGGTGTGCTCCAACCCTAGACACTTCACACAGAAAGTGTGTTCATCCCCCACGTGATGAAACGGGAGCAAAGTGTAAAACACTTCCTGAATTCTCTCTCACTCATACTATTCGCTCTTTTTTTTTTAAAGGGACAGAAAAGTAAAGAGACTTTTTTAAAGATAGAGAGAAAATGAAGAGTCTTTTTGCGAGTGTTGCACAAATGACCAACATACAGTCTCGCTGAAGATAATAAGGCTGACGGAGCGGTTCACAGGTGCTTCATTTATATCACGGGACACGCTTAATTACCACGGCACCTGATCACGGCAGGCCTATAAATAGGCATGATGTTACACAAGCTTTAGATACTCGTCTTGTGACGGCACTTCCCACAGCGTGTAGCTCACACAACGTTGAGTTCCCTTAGAAAGGGAACAGCATACATATGAGTTTTGGAGGGCTCTTATTTTGTGATTTAACATAAGACAGAATTTTTATTGATTGATTGATTTGTTTGTTTGTTTTATTTAACAGTATCAAGTTACAAACTCAAGTAGGGACAATAATATGCCTATGAAAATATACACAAGTGACATGTGAATACATCTCCAGTCATATATCTATCATTTTGTGTAAATATGCTTAAACAGGTTCATGTGTATAAAAGAAACAATAGCATATTCAGTACAATAAACGAGAAGATATTAATATTATTAGTAATATTATTCTAAGGTGAAATTAAACTAGTCTGTGGAAACAAGTAGTCTGGTAGTTTCCTTTTAATATAAATCTGAATTCATGGACAAATGCAGAGATAGATAGATAGATAGATAGATAGATAGACAGACAGACAGACAGACAGACAGATAGATAGATAGATAGATAGATAGATAGATAGATACTTGCGCTAACTCCTGATGTGAACGATCGGCCACAAATTCCTAAATTCAGAAAAGCCTGCAACCTTTGACGCAATATTTCATTGTCCATTACATATCCCTCTACATGATGTTGGTATCATTGTAAAGATGAAAAATAAGTGGTCTGATTATGCTAATACAACCAGAAAAAGCCTATAACATTTCCCATTGTCACAAGATTCAAACATGTTGCTCAATGACATTTCAAGGTCATGATGAATCACATGAACATGTTAAGCTATTTGAATTGGGATTCAAATCAGGTTTCTTTATTGGGGTCAAACCATTACAGACTGCAACCTATAAACTCTAACGATTTGTTTAAGCAATGGTGATTTGCAACCCCAACAACATGTCTTTTGGTCAAACAAAGCCACTTTAACTTGGGCAAAATTTGGGGAGGGGCAGGGGGTTTTGGGTTGAGATGAAAAACAGGATGACTGAAGCCAAGGATGTAACCTGGC